>NC_089174.1:64370645-64425041 GCF_009819655.1 Sylvia atricapilla
TCCCTTCCCTTCCCTTCCCTTCCCTTCCCTTCCCTCCCTTCCCTCTTCCCTTCCCTTCCCTCCCCCTCCCCCTCCCCCTCCCCCTCCCCCTCCCCCTCCCCTTCCCCTTCCCCTTCCCCTTCCCCTTCCCCCTCCCCTTCCCCTTCCCCTTCCCCTTCCCCTTCCCCTTCCTGACCTTTCCTTCCCCTCTCCTTCCCCACTCCTTCTTCCTTCCCTCTTCCCTTTCCCCTTTCCTTCTCCTCTCTTTCTTGTTCCCCCTTTTGCCTTCATCCTCTTTCTTCCCTCTTACTCCCTTGCCTTTTCCCCTTACTCCCTTGCTTCTTTTCCTGAAGCAGTAGGATTTAAATCAGAGTTAAATCGGTAATTATATATTTGATTTCCTTTCAGACTCTTAGGTAAATACCATCTGGTCCTGATGATTTGTTACATTTTATCGATATGTCTAAAATCTCTGCTGCTGACACTTCATTTTGAGACTGACATTCAAACAGAGAGGAACAACCAAATTTCCCATCTTCACGGGGAACATGGATATGAAGAATTCATTTTTCTTTTCTGATGTGACGTTATCTTCCTTGTATGATTCTTTTACATCTTGGTCATTTGTAAATCCCATAAACTCTCTGGCAAGTTTCTTGCTTTTGATGGATATGAAAAAACTTTTTATTATTACTTCTTTTATTTTAGAAACTTCAGCAGCTTGTTTTTCACACTAATCTTTTCATCCCATTTTTATTAAGTTTTAACGTTCAACTTGTCCACAGTGAACCTTTTTTTGCTATTTTCATTGAGTGCACATGCCTTCTACTTTTGAAAGATATTGATTTATTTCTAAGCTAAACTGGAGGGGGTTACTTCACTTTGAAGGATGACACAAATGAAAAAATATGGGGAAAACAGGAAGAAAAACCGTAAGGGCTGTTTACTTAAATGAATGAATTTATGAGGATTAAAAGGAAATAAGAAATAAAGAAGATTAATCATATAGTTAAATTTACGCTATAGCTGATGTCAGGTTATGAAGAAAATACTTTGTTCTGTTGAGGTTTTTTGTTTGTTTTTTGTTCCACCTCAGTGTTTGCAGCAGCTACTCCTTAGAGAAAGGGCACTGTGAATGTTGTTCTCTCAGCCAAAACATTGTTTCCTGAAACATTCCCAATGCTTGAACAACTCACCTTTACATGGCAGCACTAAGTTGTGTCTTGGCTACTTTACAGCATTTGTACTTTATAGTCTGGTTTTTTATTCATAATATTTTTTCCATAGCTCAGAGGTCCTATAAGGGTAGAGCCAGACCATCCGGTCATCAGAACTAAATTTCACAAGAATCTATAGCCTGCAATTCAAAGCTGTCAGTTTTTAAGTCCATTTGAAATAGCCACTGAATTTTTTAACCTTATGCAGCCATTCCTTGTCAATTGAGAGGAAACTGGTTTGGAAATAAAAATTAATAAATGATTAGAAGGTATCCCTAAAGACTGAATAGAAACTTGATAATTTTATATGTTGAATTAAATTCAGTGATACAGCTTTCTAATATTGACAGCTATTGTCTGTTTATTTAACATTTGGGTGGTGGTTGGTTTGGAATTTTTTTTTTTTTTAAATGTTAAAGTCTTGTTTTCCACGGAAATATTTAAAACACTGTCATAAAGCTTGTCAGTACATGCTAGCTCTATTTTAGAACTTATTTATGCTGCAAATCAAACTGGAAGTTAAAGCATAAACGACAGTTGCATATAAAAGTAGATCAAGACTTTTTCTGACATAAGGTTCTAAAGGCAGGCACCAAAATAGCATAACTAAGTTCAACACCAAGTTTATGAAGGTTTAAGCATCTGTAGATCCTTGTTTTATTGACACAGACTGGGAAGGATTTGTGGTTCCTTCAGAAAATCCATTCTCTTTCTGTTAATACTTAATAAGAGCTTGGGGTTACAATGGTGCAATTTGGATTTTTGAAATATTAGGGACAGATGTTAACACAACTATTTAGTATGCCAAAATACATAACCGTTTTTATATCAATTTTATTCAAATAAAAAAAAAATCCGCTATCTACCTCTGCTAATGAATGTCATTGATTTGATGCCCCTACTTTACTAACCCTTTAATTCCCAACAAGATATTTGCCTCATTTTTCTAACGGGAATGTTGCACTGCAAGGTGGTTACATTGCTCCTGTAAACCTTGCTGAAAACCATACATTCTAGCTTTTTCTGAACTATTTTTTGGATCTAGAATATAATGTTCTCCTTACATAATTGGATGTGTCTGGGATTTTGAGTAGGAAATGGGAAACCTGCTTGAGCAGTGGAGTATGCACTGTCCTTGAAAATACCAGTCCTTGATCAAAATTATCTCCTTTCCATAGGAAACAATATTTGGTTTTGGAACTTTTGGGGCAGTTAACGTTACAGGACACTACAAGCTATTTCAATTGTAAAGTGCTGGCGGTAAAAACAGACTATTATTCACACTTCCATAAATGCTATCAGAATACCATGCTTTGAGTCTTTTTAGTAATAAAAAGATAAATTATAAGATGAGGAAATTTCATTTTCTGGGCAGATAAAATATATCTCACTTTTAATATTTTTGTAATGAATCAGAATTAAAAAATACATGGAATATAACATTCAATACTATTTCTTTAGAATGAAACTTTTTTTTAATCACTTTTTGACTTAGCTTTTTTTTCCTGCACTAAATCTGAAATGAACTGTTTCATGTTGCTTACCTTTACATACTGAAATCTGACACTTTCAGGTAACAGACACTGATTCTACTCAATTCCATGTAAATCCTCTAACAGATTATGTTTCCATATTACATCAAATGATATACAGTTGCTGAGAAATTGTGTCACTTGAAGCCTCAATTCATTATAAACAGCATATCTCATCCACTCATAAGAGAGTATAGGTTAATCAGAATTAGACTTTTCATGATGCTGTGAAGCACAAAAAAAAAAATCTTTTAGCAAAAAATAACCCAAATCAGCAGGGCAAGTGTAAAATGTAACATTCAAGTGCCTAGTACTCCACATTCCAGTGATCTCTATGGTTTGTCAAAACTTCTGCTGAAGCCTTTAGATTCCATAACATATTTCTCATGGCAGCTCTTCAAAGAGGTGCAGCAAATTCCTACGTATTTTCATAGAATACATGTCTTGTGTTCAACCATAAACTAAATAAACAATACACAGAACCTAAAATCCTAAAAAATGTTCTGGTAGATGATTAATTCTTGATCTTTATTTACACAGTTGTACTTAAATAAGCCTAAGTGGTGATACCATATGAACAATCCAGTTGTATAAAAAACTCATTATTACAACTAGTAATAAGATGAAAGCAGTTTCACGTTTGGGAGATGGAATAGAAAAAAAGATTTTCCATGTAAATCTCTCCATTTTACTGGCAAGCCTAAGTGAATTACCCACACAGATATGGGGCAGAACTGCTGTACATTCCAGGACTCCTTATTCCCATGTTTGTGCCTGAATAACACAGAGAAAACCTTTCTCCTATTCCTGGCATTGACTGTTGCTCTTGTAATTGCCTTCACTGTTACGAGTCTTTTTTTTTTTTTTTCCTCTCTGTAAAAGAAATTACACCTTGTCTCTGTAGAAGATAAAACCTGAGTAACTGCTGTACCAAAGAAATGCAGCAGGTTTTGCAATAATACGAAGAAGAGAAGACATGCGACTTGTGGGCAATTAAATACATTCGACACACAGGCGTATTGGGGAACCACTTATTTTTAACTCCTTTTAGTTATTTTTCTCTAACAATAGGGCTTTAGCCCCCCAGCTTCTCTCTGAAGAAACTTTGAGGCCAGCCATGACAAGGGCTCACGTTGTTAAGCCTGCTGGGTAGCGCCAGTACAAAACGTGATGACAGAGTCACCCACAGAGAGAGCTGTCTTATTTATCTCCATGCTGGCAAACTGATGCACTCCTAGCAGTAGTAGCTTTCCCTGTAATCATTTGTATTATTATTTATAACAAATTACATGTCAAGGACACAATGGCAGATTGGTGTATCCCATTAATTTTTTGTATGAGGGGTGGAGGGAATAAAAGGCTATTACTGTTACTAGAAATACATTGACAATTTATTTTACCTGCAAACTGAGAAGTTCTTCGCATTAAATTTTTATGAGACAGAAAAGGAAAGAGACAGACTCAGACAGACTTAAGAAATGGAAGGAGAAAGAAAAAGGGAAGTGGGAGACTGAGGCTTGGAGAAGAGTCACATTTGGGTATGAGTTGAAATGGTGCCTTTAAGATCAGTATGTTTACTAAGAAAAAGTTTCTAGAAAAAACACTATTAAATGCACATTTTCTAAGAGATCTGATAGTGAATATTTAGTTCAAGATAGTCTACTATCCTCTTTAAGAGGATGATGTAACATTCATTCACTGTAAGAAAATATAGTAGGTTGATGGCTTCAAGCCTCATGCAAGAGTTATTCTTTGAGATTCATGGAAGGAATGTATCCTAAACAAGGAGAAGGGGTGGCAGGGGTAATTCATAACAAATTTTAAGCATCATAATGAGATTAATAAGCAACTGAGTGCAAGATAACAAAAATGTGAAAATATTTGTGAAAGAAGTATGGGGAGGAAGAATGAAAACTTGAACTCCGTGGCCTGTGTTCACACAAGATGATTGTAATTGTCCTTTCTGGCCTTAAAAATCCATGAATCTATGAATGAATGAATGAATCTATGATTCTGGGACAAAAGCTGAGAGAGGGTTCAAAGATTGCAGGTCCAAAGTCAAACTCATCAGTGGAGACTTATGAAAAGACATGATTGATGACAAACTTTGTCCTTAGATTGTACACGAGGCTGCTGCTTTTTAAAAGTGACACTTGTCACTTTTCTGTCTCAGTAGGAGGAGAAGAAAAACATATACATAATCTTTGTCAACATCAATTTTTCTTTGAGGTTTATTGCAATCATAAACTGTACTGCACAATGAAAAAATACAGTGTCACCTTGGGTCCATCAAACTTGACTCTAAAAGGTTAAATGGATTTCTTAGCTTAGCTGGATCCAAAGAGGAAGAGTACCCACAGAATACAAGCTGCACAGAGTGGCTTGTATTCTTTTTCTTGCAATTGCAGACAAAGTTTACTGACAAACAATGGACGTTGCATTCAGCTCAGCAGCACAAATGTAATTGTATCAATAAGTTTTCAAAGATTTGAAGGTTCTTTCAGTGAGTGATTTGCAGTGCTAAGCATTATGGCTCCAAAGAGATACACAGATTGGAAGTTGGTACATATGAGGCGGTAAGCCACTCAGCTGTATTATTCGTGCCAAATTGGGTGGAGTTGTCCTCACTGAGCCTTCTTTTAACCTGCTAGACTAAGCATTTCCTTTTTCCTCTTCATTTTCAAACCCAGTGTTATTACATCTCTTTCTCTTTTTCTCCTTTATCGCTCCCTTGGCTGTGCTGCTGCACTTGACTGTTCTTTTAAAATTCTGCAACTGCACAGATTTAAGACAAGAACAGTGAGACAACAATGGGCTGTTTATGTCTATATTGGAATTGGTAAGAAACTTTACAATTTTTTGTTTGTTTTTCTTCATAAAGCAAAAGAAAAAACCAAAAAAAAAAAAAAAAAAACCAAAAAAAAAAACCAAAAACCAAACAAAAACAAAAATCCTGAATGCTTCTGGCTTTGAGACATAGAATATCTTGCATTCTGCTCTCTGTGCTACTTTCTAGAGGGAAACCAGTCAGATTTATACTGACTTGGAGGAAGTAGATACTGGAAAAATTTCTTCTGAATGGAAAGTCATGAGTTCATAATAAATAATAATAGTAATCTAAAAAAATTATTACTTTATATCACTGATTAAATAACTAGATTGTTTAGTTGATTGTTTAAAATATTTTAGAGAGAATAGGGGGAAAACAGAAATAGAACCTTGTAGCTGATGAGTTTGCATTCATTTAACCTTGTACTGCATGGAAAGGAAAATTGGGGGGGGGGGGGACTCCTCTGCAATTAGGAAGTTGGTTCCCCTGGCATTTGTGAGCTCCAGTCTGGGCTCTGTACTGGGATCTATATGCACCTCCAATCACCTTTCAAAAGGTCAGGCATGCCATGAAAACTAAACACCTAAAGTGCATATGCCACTCCACTCTTGCAAACCACTGCTTATGAATCTGAAAGTAGGATGGAAAAAAGGGTTTGTGGGATTTGCATGTTCTCTCAGAGTTGGGCCACAAGTGAAGGAGAAGCAGTCAAAACCAAAAATTACCTCTGCTTCTGCCTCTGTATATAATTAAAAGCGCACATAAAAATTAAGCACTGGAAACATAAGAAACAAATTTCCTGCCTTTACCAAGCTGTAATAGAAAGATTTTTTTTTTTTTTTGCAATGTCTCCTTTACTTTGTTCTGCAGTAAAGGCACAGCTTATTAATTGATGTTAAAAGAAAAGTGTGCCCAAATTTGTACCAGACAAACTCTAAGTAAGGAATCCAGAAGATAAAAGATTTAAAAAAAAAACACAGTTTGTTTGAAGTTGAATCTAAAATGAAGCTCATAACAAAACTAGCCAGATGCTAATGCTCATCTCAAACTTTGTACTACAGAATTAAATACAAAACAAATCAGGAAAATAAAAAAGACATCCAATGAGATGCTAGTCCTTATAGTTATTTCTATTCAAAAGAAGTTTTAAAACTTCATCTGCATTTTTGGCATTAAAACTTTGAATTTTGTCCTCCTTTTACTTTAAATTCTATGTATACTAAAACCCAGCAGCATTCTTCTATCCTGCCTAGCATGGGAAATCTTTGGCAACGGTGAACAACCTAGGAGCATCTTCACCCAGATATTCCTCTTCTAGAAGTCTGAAATCTTACCAGTTGCCTTACCTTAATATTTCTCTAACTCCTTTAGGCCTTTAGGTCAGAGAAGAATATTATCTTAAAGAAAACAAGTTTCACTAGACTCTGCTTAATTACAATAATTCCTACCACAAGGCTAGAATTTCTAATTTTCCTACAGTTGCTTAGTTTTTTACTTAAATATTTGGCTTTTGCCAAAGGCTCTGCATTTTCAACTCATAAAAACAATCCTTTAATTCATTTTCTGGGAAACCTCTCCAGAGTCTGTGAAAGATGGGGAGTCTGGAGGACTAATAGCCCAGGATCTGATCTGCAGCAGGCGCTGGTTATCGAAGACAGCACTGCAGAAACTTGTCCCACAACTCACTGGGTGGGTGGTGTTGGCTGGTACCAGCAGCAAGGGAGGGGCGGTAAATGCACCTGGACAATGCATCAATGTGCATTTATGCTAATGTGTGTGTTTGTATGTGCAGACAGATATACCATCAAGTTCTGCCAGCAACTGAAGTTTGATCTCACTTTGCGTATTTGCAATGTTGATTTTTGCAGTGTTGGTTCTCTGTGCTAAGCAACATGAAAAACTTAAGCTACAGAGTTTTATTTAGCAAGACGACGAGACTGAAAGTGAACAAGGAGCTTCACGATTTTGACATATAATTCTTCAGATATGATCAAAGAATTCAATTTACTGGAAGTTCTACTAAGTGTCAGGAAAAACAATTTAAAGAATTGGAGCTGTCGACAGGATGACACTTTCATTTTGAGACAACTTTCAAGGTTTTGAAACTTTTTCATTTTCCACTTAGGAAAAAGTGTTGGAACATATATTTTCATAATGAACAAGTTGGAATTTGGTTTCATGTCAAAAGGAACTTAAGCACCCATTGCTCTCTTTCAAAGGAAAAATAAAAGAGATTAATTAAAAAAAATTATTTATTATGAGCAAAACTGTACTGCAATCAGTGTGCTTCTATGTAATTCTCCTTTTTTTAACAAAATAGCATAGTAGGGTACAATTTAATTTAAATAATCTAATTTAACTTCACTGAATTTCTAATGAGGTTGATTCCACCACTTCTCTGTGAAACCTATTCCAGCATTTTACTGTTCTCATAGCAAAAAGGTTTTCCACCTCCCTCCATAAATCAGGTTTTTCAATTCATTAAGCACCTTGCTTGGTGGTCCTACTCTAGATTCTATTTTTCAGAGCAAAAATTACACCACAGAGCAAATTAAAACTGAACACAATGTTCGAGGTGTATCCAAACAAGAGTTGGCCAGAGTGGAATAATAACACCCCTTCATCTCCTGGCTATGTTGCTGCTCACAGATCTCAGGAAACAGCTTTTTCTTTATAGTTACTAGACCATTCTGCCGATTTATGATAAATTTAATGCCCTCAGGGCTCAAAGATCCCTCTAGCAAAGATGCACCTAAGCAAGGCGGACCCCTGCCTGTTCTTCTCCTGTTTCTGTCATACCCATCAGGATTTTGCACTTATCACATGCTAGAGATTCTACAGGTTCTGTTGGCCCAAACTTGTTTATATTCTACTTGCAAAGTTTCTTTCCTCAAGGCAGCAGTTCTTCAAATGTCTGTGACCTGAGTGGATGAAGGTATTTATAAACACAAGATATGGTTAAAAATGACATTTAGTACAGTTAATTTGTCACATATATCTCACACATAAAAGTCTCTATGACACTTTTAAAGGATTCCTAGCAAACTCTGAAAATTCCACAGATATAGGTAGGAAGATTCATCTTGTGCTCTGCGAAGACCATGTATGCAAAATGAGTTAAAGTTTTAACTCTGTCCAGTTCCATTCAAAACCATAAACTGTGAGCTCCTGAGCCAGTCACTGCCTTGTTACCTCTTTGCTACATGCAGCTATTTTTAAATTAAAACAATGACATCATCCTCTGATCTTTTCTCCTCTACAAACTTCACGTAGTGTTCTCCAGTTCAAACTGATCTCTGCTTCTAAATCCTGTTCTGTAGCTGAGAGGTGTGAGGATGATGAGGTGTTAGATCTGCCAGCATAAAAAGAACTCACTCTGCCTTTTCATAATCCCTAGGTGAGGGCTGTGAGAAGTGCAGGGCGTATTACTTTTCCTCCTGAAATTTACCTGGATTACATAAAGAACTACATCTTCCCTCTGTGGGTATGCTACCATGAAAATACACCCTCAAAAGCAGACCCCAGAAGCATACAAGTAGGAACAACCTCCTTTCAAAATAAATAATTTGCAACTAGAAAATATGTTTTAGTCAAATGTGTCATGATTTTGACAATTTTTCTTTTGTTTTCCCCAAATGGCATTACAAACAGAACAAGCACCACATGTTGAGAGCCACAATAAAATATTTCATTTGAAAGTGTTAACTTGATTTCAAATTGTGTGTAAAATGGACAGTTATTTCAAAATGAACTGCAATATGGCACATCACAGTTGGACAGGCTGAAATGTCAAAACCAGCTTTACTTGCTGGATTTACTTCTTACACAAATATAGAAATTTCTTTCTGGGGGTGCTACTCTAAATTGGTTTCTAAAAACAAGCTCAAGAGAATTCCAAAACATTTTTTTCCCTTAAGTTTTCAGTGATTTTAGTTCTATCCCAGTTTGGAATGATAGTAAGTATCAAAGATTGGAAAATCAAAACATTGAGACAAGGTTCTTTTGTTTTGTTTTGTTTTTCTGATCAGTTTTAATATGTGTAAATACCAGAAGGCTTCAAAGCAATAGTTTTTCATTTTGAAAATCCAAATGGCATATAAAAATTTTGAAAAAATGAAGAATTCTTCAGGCTTGATGTTTATGTATTCTTTTACATCATAATGTTTGGGGGGTTTCTTAGATTTTATAGATGTCGGCCGGAGTATGACCATCATTGGTTCTGCCCATGAAACTACAATTAGTTCCTTCTGTGTTTCTATCAAGCAAAGAAATATAAACACAATCTGCCCAGTCTATATTTCTTATATGAGGTTTGTCCTTCCCTCAAAACACTAACTCTGTATGTATATAACTCTTTATTTATATATGTATATAATATTCAAGTGTGAGTTTTTAAATCAATATTTATAAATTAATCTTAAAAATTTATGGAGGACTCATTAACAATATCAAAATTTATAGTATCATAAAAATTAGTCTTAATAAATTACGTTAGCTATCTTTACAGTCCCAAATTCCAGCATCTACAGTGTATATCTCTTACTGCAACCTGTGTAAATATCCAGGAAATAATGTATTTTCTCTGTTGACTTTTCCTTAGGATAAATGGCAAAACAGTAAAGAGAGGCTAAGACATAACAGGGGATGCAAAACAGACAAGCTGCAACAGCCTACATGGGAAAATATTACAGAATTACAGTTGTTGCAATGGCTACCAGCTGTGATAAACAGGTTTGGAGCCCAGAAGTTTTTAATACAGGGAAAAGTTTGCCTCAGATGCTTACTCCTTTACATTTTTATTTCAGTCTTTACTTCCAATGTTTTAAAGAAGAATATTCCAAAACAGCTAGTTATTTCTGTTGTTATTCTTGTTGACTGCTCTGTTAAAAGCTACAGGCAGGTAGAGGCGTATTAAAATCTTTGTTACTAATATTTCACCTCACTGCATTTGATCACTGAGGATTATCTGCCTGCTTGCTTTGTGCTGCTTTGGCAATGATAGGGAGAGAAAAATGTTGGATGCATGAGCTCTGCAATTGTTCCTTTACTTCTATTGATCCTTATAAAAAACACACAAACAAGGAATTTCACTCTGCCAGGTTTCATATGACTTGACCCTAGAAGTTAAAGAATTTTTCTAGTTTTTTTATTTGAGAAGATGTGTTTATGCATGTGAACATCCCCACCATTAAGACACAGTCAGCGTCCATCCCTTTTATGCAATGTAGAAGACTATGAACACTGAAAACAAGAGTTTTCAGTTAAATTAGTGTGTTCAGGAGTCTATCTTCATACACATGATACCAACTGACAGCACACTTGGATGGCATAATAACTGTAATTCTCTCATTTTATCACTTCTGAGGGCTTGACTTTGCATACCTCCTCATGGCAGGTAATGGAAAAGACTACAGAAAAGACAAAGAGGGGAAAATCCCACCAGCAAACAAACCCACAAATGTGATTATGATGTGTGTATGCTGACAGTCTCACAGCTCACACAGCCCTTGAGAACTTGAATAAATCTGGAACAGATTAGGAAGTAATTCTTTAAAAGACACACATTTGCCAGTAGCTTTTGACTTGCAATTCTTTACTCATCCAGACTTTTACTTGTTCAGTGTGCACCCCAGTTGCCACCTGAGTTTAATGACCAAGTTGTTTTTCTTGGGAAAATATAATGTTTTGGCAAAAATTTTGAATATCTAGAGCTCTTCAAGGGGGTAAACAGGACAGATATTCTAACCCAGGAATTTGGAAACATCTTCAGTTTCCCTGATCACTGTCTGTGAAAGCCAGAACAACACAAGTTTGGGAAAATTTATATTTTGATTGCTTTGAAAAAGAATGAAAACCCCAAAAACTTTAGATTTCTTTCCAGAAGAAGTCTCTGCATGTGAGCATATTCCAGAAGAGAAAAAACTTTGTAGATATTTTTCTTCAGTAAGACCAGATCTATCTTGCACCTGATATGAACAAGATTATTACATCCTTAGATGTTATCACTATAACAATATTAAATCTAACACACTTTTTTTAACTAGAAAGCAAAAAAGTCATAAGCAATTTCCTTAGAAATATTTTATCTATCTTCCCCAAATTTCCTCTCTTAGTCAAAGATGGTGAATCTTTCAGATCTGTATCTTTTCAGGAGATGAGATAAGTCAAATTACATTGAATTTATCAGAATCAGATGATTTTTAAAGTTACTCTCAGAAGCAAGATTTGGAAAAATAACTTCCACCCCAGGATGACTACAGTAGCTGTGGTCTCCTCTCATTCTACAAAACATCAGATCTCTATCCTCCAGCTGTTGTTGGTTATGGCTTCCAGCTGTGTTCCTAGAAGTAATCTGTGAAAATAAGCATACTTTAGTTTTTGCCTTTCTCTCTTTAAAGACTTGGACAACTCAGATAATTTCCTGGCATTCCTTAGTAGCCCCTTCTTTAATGAGAAAATCAGCTGGCTGTATAGCTTTTTTTCAGTGTATACTGCCAGCTAATGGCAACTTTATTAGGTATCTGCAGTGAGATGATGAGCCACCTGGGAGTATTAACACCTGGATTTACAATCACAATGGTAGAGCATATTGAAGTCCTTCACTACACTGAATTACTCAATAATAGCTTTTGGAAACATAAATAATCAAGAAGCATTATTTTTGAAGATAAAAGTCAGGAACATGTCTGGCTAATTGACCATGATGGAGTTATAATAGTGAAATACTGCACACTTTTGGAGTAAAGTTCTCTATCGTGCTGCCTCTATCTGAAGCATTGAGGGCTGGTAACTCTACAGAAGTTTATGTACAGTCACTCCTGCACACTGCTCCTGCCAATAAGATGCACAACAGGTTTTACATTGGTCTAATCTATTGAAATAAATTCTGGCTCTAAGAAAAACAGAGATCATGTTAAACAGGATGATTTCAAACAAGATTATCTCATGGAGGATGCCATCAGGATTCCTAATTCAGTTTGCATCAAAATCCAGGAAAGGTCAGATCCTGGTAGCAACAGAATTTTTCATCCTGTTTTTACTATATTTAGTAACGAAAGGGTTGAAATCTAGTTTTGTATTTCAATCATTTTAACTCCATCTGATGAAGAAAATGTTCTGTTATATACAAATATAACTACTGAAGAGACTTAAGTGTGAACTTTACAGCTTGACTGAGTTGAGACATATTTACTCAAGTTATGTCAGAGGATTCAAGGCAGTGACAAAATGCAAAATATGAAACAATTAAAATCTCTGTGAATATTGGACTACATTTTAGTTCTAAATTGTACTTACCCATGGAACATTTTCAAATGACAGTTTCTGTTGACTTGCTGTTGTTTTGACTAGTTTTTTTTGACTTTGAGTGTTGTTTTTTTTTGTTTTTGTTTTTGTTTTTGTTTTTTTTTTTTTGTTTTTGTTTTTGATTTTTTTGTGGTTGGTTTGTTTGTTTGTTTGTTTGTTTTTGGGTGGTTTTTGGCGAATTATTTCATTTTTTTCTTTGATTTTCATTTCCAAATATTTCTCAGGAAAACAGGTTGTAAAAATATTTCTTTGCAATCTATTCATGTATATAGATTACAAACTTACTTCACTTAAACTGTAAATATTTCTGGGGAAAAAATAATTTTCAAAGTTGTGTTTTATTTGTTTTATTTTGTGTTAAATTTCTTCTTAATTTGCCTTTTTTTTTCTAATTAAAAAATAGAAATAATTCTCCCTTTAAATCATTTCAGTAGCAGTTTTCAAATAGACACCACAAGATTTTACTTGCTGTCTCTTGCAATTAGCTGGTGAGGTACAGAATCACTTTTCTGTCTCTCCCCAACCCAAAGAGATTTTTTTTTATTCACAGAAAGTGAAACAGCTTCAACAGAACAAACTTGAGGAGCTCAGGCTAGAGTACCTCATAGTCTGGTGGTTTAGAGCTCAGTGTTGCAGGTTCCTGTTTCTCTTCCTCTGCTCCAGGGAGGCAGAACGCTTCAACTCAGGAGCTCACCATGCAGGTGACAGCCTGTGGTTTCAGGACTCCCTGCATCTTGTGTGGTCCAAAATTCCCTCCTCTCACCAGGGCTCCCAGGCTCCTCCTGACCCAGCTGTGGCCCTGAGCCCTGCAGATGAAACAGCAGCTCTGTTACTTCACCACAAAAATCTGACTTTGGTGCAGTTCATGTTCCTGGAAGCTCATTTATTATGCAACAGAGTCTCAATAAATTAAGTATGATTTGATATCTCTTCCTCCCACAGCTTGTAAAATGCAGCCATTCATGCTGCCAGCATGTTTTGGAGTCACAGAAGGAATTCTTCCCTGTCAGGGTGGCGATGAACTGGTGCAGGATGCCCAGATAAGCAGGGGCTGACTCATCCATGGGAGTGTTCAAAACCAGTTTGGTGGGGCTTGGAGTAGCTTGGGATAGTGGAAGGTGTCCCTGCCCAAGGTAAGAAGGTTGTAACTTCAGGCAAGGCTGAACAGGCCACAGAGACCATTCTTAAAATGTTTACATAAATTCGCCCTCACCTTTGCATGTCCTTGTTGCTGTTTTTTGCTACACATCCCAGGGTTATGAACTACTCCACAATCCCAGGAATCCCATATTGTCACCCAGTCCCAAATTCAAATTTGACTGGAAAGAAACAGTCATAAAATATGTATACCTTACAGCCTTAACATGTGGTATTTGAAATCGTTACCTTAAATTGCATTGCAATATTCCAGATCTTTTTTTTCAACATCTCAACAGCCCTTTTAAATTTTCATTTGATCACAAATAGACTCCGCAGTTATTGGCTGAGACAAGAAAGATTGAGGCAAACTAACTTTATGTGTGTTCCGCCATTTACATGGAGTTGTAAACCAGGTATGCCACACAGGGAACTTGAAATTTGAATGAGGCAGTGCTGTATGGCATTTGAAGATGTGGGGATCAGGTGCAGACTCAGGAGAAAACCCAAATGTGTGGGATGTTGTAGGACAGGCCAGGATTACAACTGTAACCTTAGAAACTGGGGAAGTAAGCCATGGACAGATGTGGTTGTTCTTTAGAGGAGACAATTACAGAGGAACAGTTGGAATGGTTGTAGTAAACCTTGCATACTTGCTTGAATAAAATAGTTAAATAGCAATAATTTACCAAATTACTTATTAATCAGGTGTGTGAAATTACTAAATGGAAGACTAAGGAAGTGCTTGGATTTCAGTTAACCACTTAGAGTGATCAAAATTTCGAGTAAGGAAATGGGCACAAGAAAGACAAGTGGTGCAAAAAATTCCTGAAAGGAACAATCAATGAACTACAAAACACAGAGCATTAAGATTTTAGTGATGGTGCTATTTTCTCCTTTTCTCTGCTAACCAGTCAGATAAAAATTTGCTTAGACAAAGGCATCCCAATTTAAGCTCAAGGGACTTCAGCATCTATTGGAATCAAGACAATCTAAAAACAGCTCTGTTCTGCTTTGAAAAGGTAAATGAACCTTCTGTGGAAAGCAGAAGTGTGAAAGGTTCAGAAGAAACCTATTACAAGCTTCAGCACACACTTGTGACAAGAATTGTGACTCTGTATTTTAGCAGAACAGAGTCTCCCCAAGGGATACCAACTAATCTGAGACATTAAAACATTGCATTCACTTCAGCTATATGACTTCTTCCCTCAGACAGTGGTCTAATCATTCCTTGTAATGCTGTTCCTAAGAGCAGAGCTCTTAAATGTTGCTGGTCAGAATTTTCTTAGTCATTCAGGTAGACAGCAGCTTCCATGGCTTTTATGAGTACTTCAGCAATATTAGGTTCCCAAGTCTTAATCTTTTTGCAGTTTTACTTTGAGACTTTTAGCTTTCTATTTTAGTGTATTTGTTCTTGAATTCTCACATAAATTTTCCTGTTTTAACACACTCTACCTCTGTTTTAACCTGTCTTATCGCTGATCACTTACTGTCTCATGTTTTCAGTCAAAATTTGTGTAAAAAAGTGAATTAACATCGCATTTGCACCTGAAGGTAGGATTGGATATCATACACCTGAGCCCTTGAGCTGAGATTCACCACATTGGTTTGTGACCTATATAGGTCTTGGTTTGTGGCTTAGATACACAGGCATTCATATACACATGAATAAGGTTTTCTGAGATTTTAAGGTATATTTTTGACACATGTATGAAAGGAAAACTGTATTTCTGTAAGTTAGTCACAACACCTGTTGCTCTGTACATGGATCAGTATGAGTCAAAAAGTGCATATGAACTCTTGTGGCATTCTGGAGGGTATTTCTTAGAAGCTTTTTTGCCAGCCACCCTTAGTATGTCACTTTTATTTCATAAGACAATTTTAGTCATTGTAGCAGGTTCAGGAATATCAAGAGGCCTTAATCAACATTCAAAATACACTTGGCTATTTAGAAAACAGTGAAAAATGGTCTCTGACAGAAAGAGAATATCATTATAGATTCTTATACTACACACAGTGGAGTCAGTGGAAAGACTGGAGCGCTTCGAGTCTGTTGGCAAAGCCAACAATAGTCCTATAAATAGGAAAGAAGGAATGATAAGAGGCATCCACAAAATTATTCTATTTAGTAGAATAAGGAATTATATGACTGCATCCTAACACAAAACCACCACAAAACAGAGTAAGACTCCTGGTCTCTCTTACAGTAGCAGTAATATTTAGAAGTACAAATGGCAGTAGAAAAAGCTTCTGTTTATTCAATGAGCTGATGAAGTCAAAAGTATCGTGTTAATACATATATTTGTTGATACATAGATTGTATTAATACATATTACTTCTGAATATAATTCTGAAAAATGTATATTTTCTCTGAATCGGAGGTGTGATTATCTACACAGTGCATTAGCAGACTTAGTAGCCAGAGAGCTAACACTGGAGTGATGTGACACTGCTAAGAAAAATCAATCTTGCTCTTCATATCCTGAAGAAATATATAGATGTAGAATTTTTTTTCTGTAATTATTGCTAAGTAAAACTTTTCTTGGAATGATTTTTTTATCAATTTCATTAGATTACGGCCACATGGTTTAGGTTGCTTAAACATTTTCAATATCTAGTATAGGAAAAGAAGATAAATAGCTCCAGATATGAAATGTAAGAAAAAGTTATTATACTACAGCCCACTTTTACTCATTAATTTACTTCAGATTCAAAGGACTAAAAATAAAAGAGAAAAAAGATAATAGAAATAGCAAATATTAATTTATGTTATAAAATGGGTATTCATATCCCAGACTTTTAATACAAAAAGCCTCAATCCCCTTATCCCTTAACTTGTTCTCACAGCATGATCCGTTACCCCTTATGGACAGTGAACTATATGTACCAGTGTATTTATTAATGTATTGTAATAGATCACCAGTCTATATTTCTTTACTGCATCCTTGGTAACATATTCAGAACATTATTTAAAGCTCATTATTCACTGAAATAACACATGCAATAGCACAAGTTGGTTAGCTGTGATATTTTATTAGAGTGAGCATTTCAGGATTTTATTCTCAGTCCCTCATCAGCATAAAACATAGTAAAGAGTTCATAAATCTAATTAAGAACATTAGAATAAGGAAAAATCACTGAATATTTAGTTAAGATATGCAAGACTCATGTACAAGCAAGCCATTAGAGGCAGTCATAAATGCCAATTGAAAAGCACTCAATAACAGCTAGTTGGTGGGAGTACAACAACACAGATGTAGATGGAATGGAAGTCTGCAAAGGTAGAAGTCTTTTGTTTATCTGGTTGTTTGTCTGGTTTTATTTTTTTTATTACTTCTCCTCCTTTCCCCTGAAGAAATTTTACTGGGAAGCTGTTCTGGATTGGGTTTTCATTCACTTAGGAAAACAATCCTGTTGTAAATGTCATAATCAGGGGAACAGTTTAATATGGGCCATCACTTGCCCTTGAAAATAGATACTAGTAGTATCTTTTTTCCCTTTTCCTTTTCCTCTTCCTCTTCCTCTTCCATTTCCTCCTTCAGAGATTTTTAAAAGGTATTCAAGTTGTAAAAGATATTTAAAAAAATAATTTAGAATATCGCTTAGAATCCTTCCAGTTTCTTCATTTCTTAGAAGCCGCTTCAACAAAAATTCAGCAATCAGTATCTTGTGTGTGTGATAAAGCCCTCAAAAATGTAAAGATTTAATCTGGGGTAGGTCTGTGGAAAGCTTTGATTAAGTGAGATGGGAAGACTGGAAAGTACAAGTTACATACCAAGCAGAGTGCTTCCCTGAAAACAAGACAAAAATAAGACCAAATCCACCCCAAATTAATTAGCAACCTATTGATTGCCTAGGGAAATTTCCTTTAGGATTATTTGGTAAAGATCTGAATCCTCAATTCTGCCTTATCTCCACTATATATTTCTCAAATCAGATTCATGCTCAAAATTTAATGGTCAAAATAAAGAGGCAAGAAGCAAAAGAGGAAGACAGATTATTTGTATGAATCAGTGGTGAGGGGAGTCAACTGGATAGTAAGATATTAGTCTGTTGTTTCAAGAATTCTTTTCAGTCTTTGTTTCCCATACAACATGTCAAAACTCTCCAATGACCTGCTCAGATGTAAAGACACAGATACAGTTCTTGCCCTACAGTTTTTCTGAACATGACCCACATCACTGGGCTCACTATTTAAGATAAATAAAGAAGTTCTTGTGTTGAGGAGCTCCCTTCATGACTAGGAAGAGAGCAGTTCGCACCTTGTTGATCAATGGAGAGCTGTGTTGTGAGGACTTTGCTCAGGACCATCAGGAGAAATCTAATTATGGGAATGCCGGTAGCTTTTGAGTCACCTGAGCAGTAATTCTGAGTATATTTGCAGCAAATAGCTGATGAGGCAAATAACAAGCTAGAAATAACAAATTATAGTTTGATTACTCCTACATATGAAGTTGTAGGACCATGTAGAATTAAATTTTTCAGTTTTACTCATTTGCTTCCTGTTCTTTGCAAGGCAATTTGAAAGGAGTGTAGTTAGGCACACTTCAGAGAAGGTTTGGACAGCAAGACAGATATGGAGTCCCTTAAACTAAGGATAAGGCTTTTCCAAACCTGAGATCTGGAACAAAATATGTTAGTAAACACATCTGATTCCAGATTACTCATTCACATTCAGAATACCTGTTATCAACCTCCTTCAACATAATACTAAATAAATGTAGTTGTAGTGCAGTCGTCCATACTTGAACTAAGATTCTTTCTTATGCAAGATCTCAGCTATCTGATTGAATGTCTATATCAAACCTGGCACCTGTGAGCTAATGAAGTGTAGAACAGGAAATCAGTATTAGGAGAGATTTGCTTTTAATCCTTTGCAACCAGTGTATGTGTGTATGTGTGGTAGTGGTTTATCTGATGTGGATTTGGAGTTTGTGGGTTTGGACATTTACTTTTGATAGCTCATTATTAATGAAAAAAACCCGAGACTGAAATATCTTCTGCAACTGACCCAATCACAGATTCAATCATTCCATTATATATATATATATACGTTTGTTTGTTTTAAATTATTACTGCGTGTTATATACCAATTAGAATGATGCCTCAAACTGCTTCAGCCAAAGTGATCTCAGGCTCCTCTGCCTTCTATACTCTTATTGAGTTGAAAAATAACAACAAATGTAAATGACATTTACATCTCGTAATTGGTGTCATTAGCGGTTCTTATTAATCAGTAGGACAAGCAGTGGCCTTTTATTAAGAAATAAGTGATGCACATCTGCTTTGAACTCATCAGACTTAAAGACATATAATAAAACAGCTGAGTGAATGACTTAGGGCCACAGACATCATTAAAGAATGCTTGCAGAAGATTTTTTTTTCTCAAAAAAAAAGACTTTTGGGACCACGATCATAGAAGGGTTAGTGCTTCTTAATTAGAAGTAGATCTTGAAATAATGTTAATATATTGAATCATTAATAATAATCTAAATTTTTACTGTTTTTTAATTGTCAGTGGTAATTGCTATAAACTAGACCCTGAGGCAAATAAAGAGGGATTAGATTTGTAACCACATGTAAGGGCTAAGTGATTGTTGATACCAGTAGCATGTAAGATTAAGGAGTTGTTTGATCCTTTGACTAAGTACTGCAGAGCATTAAAATTGATGTTTGCGATACTCCAAGCCCAAAATTTCAGTCATCAGAACACTTTATTTAGACATGCACACTGTGGTACCAAGATGTGTGTACCTAACCAAGGGTTTAGTAACTTGGTTAGCGAGTCCCATTTAGCACCAGTGGAATTCATAAACTGGGGAAAGTTCAGGGTTTTTTTGTTGTTTTTTTGGAAGCTTTCTTAGGCTATTCTAGGTAACCTGGTAGAACTACTGTGGACAGATTTAGGGAACTAGTACAGTCTTGGTCAGCTGAGGGGCTATGCATACGTCCAGATTTGTGAATTTAAAAATAGCTTAATCATCCTGTAAAGGCACTTGAGAGACTTTTTTATCTCATGCTAAGAAAAAAGACAGGTCCAATGAAATGTACTCGTGAATTGCTTTTAAGCCCAAAAGGATAGGCGTCCTTCTCGGATTTGATCATCCTTCAATGTCTATAATTAGATTTTTTTTTAACAGAAAGCTCAAGAATTAGCTGCAGTTTTAATAGAGATTTTTCTCAAACCAGATCAAAATGTCTTTCCCACAGCTCTGAAATATGTGTCTCATTTCAACTGTGCATTTCCTACTGTAGCTTCTCAGCTTTTTGCACTGTTTTCTCAGTGCCTGATTTTCCCATGCATAAGATACATTACTTAAACACCTAATTCTTCATGTTATTGAGTCACAATCTCTAAAACTTTCATGGAGCTAATCTATACCCTGGTAGTGGGGTTCAGATAAATAGGGTGTGGAGAAAAAAGTTCAAAAAGATGCTTCCTTTGAAAACAAGAGAAGTGAGTGAAATTTTGTTCAATATGCATAATACAATGTTCCAGTGTAACTATAGCCAGACATGAATTAAAATGAACTGACAAAGAGCCCCCAAAACCCCTGCCAGAAATCTTAAGAAAAGTTGTCTCATCTCTTTGGAGCTATACAATGTAGCAGATAAATTACTGCCTAATCGTTCATTACTGTGTTAACTGTCAGGGTGCTAACTATTGTTCCATATGAAAAATCCATGTTGAGAATCCAGCTCAAAAAAATCTCTGAGAGTTCTTTAATGAAAAGGAAACATTTGTTAAGCAGAAATGCTTTGTAACTCACGTATTACTTGCCAAGAAAAACTCTGCTCTGCAGCTAATTTGTAGTGATGTCAGGCTGGGATTCTCAAAGGTGCCTAAAGAAGTTGAATGACTGGCTCCTGTTGACTTTGCAGCTACAGTCCTGATCAGACCTTTTTATACTGCTTTCACTTTAATGAAGGGAAGAAGTGAAGGAAAGGTTTGGCTAATAGATGGAGTAGGAGATTTACTTTTCCTTGGAGCTCCACACAAAGATTTGGCTCAATGGATCAGCAAATATATTATCAATAGCAGTAAAAATGGTACCTACTTATTCACTATATATATACACTCAAAATATCTCACAGAAAATCACTGTTATCTTTCTTTTGTAGGTGAAAAAATGCAATCTGGGTCAACAAATCTCAGATACTGCTCTACAGTTGCCCTCCTGTGCACATACCAGCAGCACTCACAATGCAGAATTGCAGTACCAGAACTTAGCTGTAGGCAACTTCCTCAGGCATTAATGCCCTTGGTCAAGGTTACTCAAGATATATGACACATTCATAATGAAATGATGGATTTGACTGGGTCCCAAACCAGAATCCAACTAGCTTTATTCTTGAGGAGCCGGATGATAAAACAAGACCATCCTTGCACTTGGCACCAGGCTACCACATGGCTCATACTCACTTAAGCACCATATTGATCTATTTTTAACCTCATAAATAAGAGGTGTTAGAATTCAGAGTTTCTTTCTTTCTTTGAAAGATGACGAATTTATGACAAAACTATATTTAAAAATAAAAGAAAAAATGAATTTTATATTATTTCAAACTTTAACTTGATCCCATCAGAAAATAATAATAAAAAAATGTTGTTGTGATAACTTTATAAAAAAACATTCCATTTCTAAATGAGTATGATTTTTTTGAAAAAAAACAAAACAAACCAAACCAAACAAACAAACAAAAAAAACCCACAAAAAACCAAACATAAAACAAAGACACTATTTCTAAAATCGGGTCCTGTTTTGAAGTCAAAGTGTTGAGACTAACAAAACCAACATTTGTAGATATTTTTGAAACAAAAATCTTTTTCTCTGCAGTCTTGAATGAGCACAGATTTATTCTCAACTATGTGTTTTTTAACATTATGATTCCTCTATTTCTACAGATTTTACTGAAGGAATCAAGCCAAAATTTGTAAGGTTTTTGTTTTTGTTTTTTCATTTATCTTTCACTTATGTATTAGATCAGCAACAAATACAAGTTAAAAGTCTACTTGTCCTAGAGAATAATTAGTGAAGAAAACAGGTGTATCTGGAAAGGAGTTAAAATTTTATCTTGGGTACTCATCCAGCTTAGAGGATTATTTTTTCTTTCTCTGTAGTGGATAAACGAATTTAACACAATTTAATAATCTCAATAAGCTGTATATTGTTTCTGTTTCTTGTACAGAAATTATTTATTTAGCAATTTGAAAAACTAATTTGCTTAAATAACATTTTTTGTACTAAAACCTGGTATAACTCTCTTGAAAAAATGTTGACATTCAACTTCTCAAATTTGTTATTGTTGCTGTATGTACCTTAACATGTTTTCTCTTTTTTCTACTTAACTTCCTTTGTCCTTTTGAGGATGTAATTATTTTATCTCTTTAAATGCCTTAATTTTCATAAGCACACATACATAAACACTAACCTTACCTACACCAACAGTGATGTTGATACACATATTAAAGCCATTAAAAAAATCTTTTATGTTCTAGATAAGCAGTTTATTTTCTTTGTTGATTCAGGCCCAACAGTTTCCATCAAGGAATTTCATCCCCAGATTCTCCTTTCTCAACCACTGTAGAAAGAAGTACAGTTCTGCTCATAACTCCCATTTTCTGCCATCCCAAAAATGTCTAGATGAAGGAACCACAAGAAACCACGTAGAAAATCCTTGTCCTGAGACAGAATCAACAAAACATATATAACAAAACATACTATGCAAGAAAACATTATTAAGCTAAATTTCCTTCTTGGTATTAGTTTATTTCCATATGGGTTAATTGATGTGTAAATAATAACACCTGCTATCATTCTCCTCCTAGCCACCAGTAGTGTGTGACCCCTTTCTTGACCATGTTTGTTTGTCTCTCTGTTTGTTTTAACTCATGAGACTTATAAAACACAGGTATTTATGACCTGGCTAGCTCCCTGTCACCCTAAATTCAACCTTGTCAATTGGTTCGTGTGTTTCTAAAAGAACTAAAGACAGATCTTTATAGAAAAATAGATTAGCAACAATGAAAATGATGGAAGGGGAACGTTAAGAGTGTACAGCAATAGTCAAAATGTTTCTTTACTGACTTGTTACTTTAATTATTTCCTTTTTCTTTTTTTCTTCTTAGTAAATTAATTTCTCCCCCACAAAAAAAATCAGGCAAGAGTTGTATCCATTAGAAAACCACATTCATCACATTACATTTGTATATAGGGAAATTGTTGAGGGAAGCACAGTTTATGTAAAGTGAAATGCTTTATGTGATGATGTTCAAGGCAAATGAAGTTGTTGCAGAAATGAAGACTGGCAGAAAAAATAAAAGTAAAACACACAGTAGTAAATGCTGAAAGAGCTGGAATATTTTTCATTGCTTATCATTATGGTATACTGCTCTGTATTAATTGGGAAAAAATGAAGAAATTTCCTCAAAATAATCAATTCTTTGGAAATGATAGGTAAACACAGTATCAAATTTTTATTCATTCTTTTTTCAGTTCATTTTTCTTCATTCTTTTTTTAGTTCATTTTTCTGTCCTGTATTTCACATATAACTTAGTTGATTGTTTTAATTTGCATGTTTTCATATAACATCAGTCAAGAAGCACAGGACAAAATATATACAACACAAATGAGAATCTGCAATGACCAGCTTGATTTGATTACTGACTAATTACTTAGATATCAAACTTGTATACTATCTAAAATAATATTACTGTCTAAAGCTAAAGGATGTTTCTGGTTTTCAACATGTGTGCAGTCACTGGGGTACAAATAATGAATACATGCACACACATATCAGCTGCCATCTCCTCAGCCAGTTTGAGGTTTATGGTTTCAGATATTGCCTGATAGAGCCAATCTCATAAAATCAGTGAAATTAAAACACTTCTAATTTTGTTTTCCTGGGGAACATAAGAAGAAAGGAATTTATATTAGATATTCCAGAGGTATGAAGTATTGCAGACAGAGAAAGACAAAGAGATGATGACCCCGTGTAATTATGCTAATACTGTTAGCAGAGTATGGTTTCCTGCTCAGCTGATCAGGTACCTATGCTGCACATTTCCAGAGCAAAAAACCAAACCAAATAAGCAACAAATGGAAAACTTTCCTCACCCCAAACCTGTCTAATGAATTTGTGAATTAAATTGAGATCATGAATATAGAGAAATCATTATTTTCTCAATTTTATTCATAAGCATGGGTTAGTGATCAGCAAGATTGCAGAAGCAAGACCATATTGATCCCACAACCTCTGAATGGCTATCATCTGCTCTCTTCCCAAAAATAAAAGACTTCAAACTTGGAAATTGCCATCAAAAATACCATGGAATTCCAGTGAAAGACCAGAAGTTGAGGCTTATCCTTGCCCACCAAGTGTTCTAACCACTTAAGCGTCTAAATATCAGCCAGTTTCCAGATTCATGCTGATTACAGACTTATTGTTCCTTGGCTGATTAACAAAGGGTGATCTTGCAAATGGTCCCTGGCTGCTGTGCCTGGAAGTTTTGTGCATGTGTGTTTGTTCTCTGTGTCCTTAGACACCCACAAAGCAATTCTATTGCAGTGGGAACTGCAGTTCAGAAGCCATTAAGTATCAATATGAGGATCTCCTCAGATGGCTAAATTTGCTATTAACAGCACAACAGAGATTGAGGCAGCCCCAACAGTAATTCTAGATGGCAAGCAGCACCAGAGGTAGCATAACTACCACAGTTGTAAAAATGATGAGCAAGGGATGGGAATGACAGTAGGGGATATTGTTACAGTGGCTTGATCAGATGTAACCGAAGATGTAGTGACAGGATCTCATTGTTTCTATGGATGTTACAAAGACACCTCCAGACGGGTGTCTTTTCTATCCATTTTTGCCTTTCTTTTTTATTCTGCAATGTTAAAGGAAACAGCTGGTATCCCAGCACTGGAAGCCATTCAGATTCTGCTGGGACTGCCTATTGATCTGAATTTTTTGTTAATTATCAAAGATCTAGGAGCCCTTACTACATCCCTCTTCTCCAGGGAATACTGCAACTCACTAATGTAGCTCACCTGAAAAGTGAATTCTTCCAGTGAAGACACCTTGGTTTGTAACTGTTAATACAAAGTCATCTGAACAATAACTGTTACAAAGTGTATAACAATGTGTCATTCAAAATAGCATATGTTGCATGTGACAACAGGATGTGACTGGGGTGGTCATGTATGGAAACCCTAGAAATGATCAGTCAGGGGTTCTGGCCAGTGTTTGTCACATTATGATGAAATATTTCTCATTTAAATTCTACTGTGTTCATGTAAGAATCCCTTTTAAAATAATTAGGACTCAGTAATTTTATATTTAAGAATTTTAAAGAACTGTCTCAGATGCTACTCAAACCCTTAAAGTAGATTTAATCCTGTGTTCAAAACTTCAGGACATGCCTGAAGTATAATGGAAAAAATGCATGGTAACAAAGTTTTTAAAGGAAGAATAAATAGTATAATCCAAGCAATTATGAGTTTCATTTTTATTTGAAACAAAATGGTAGACCATTTGAGACAAACCTGAATTAATAATGAATTAAAGGAATTTATTAAAGGTAGTGAATTTGCACAGGTTGGAAATAAATCTTTTCAAACCAGCTCATGTCAGTGCTCTGATGAGAGGACTGATTCAATTCGATAAAGTAATACTGTAGAATAATAATGTAACTCATTCAAAGAAGCTGACTTGTATACAAGAAACTAAAAATAAAAAAATAAAAGGTCCGTTATTTTGCTAATCACATTGAATTATTAAAGAAATAGTTGATGGCTATGCCCCACAACATAACAGCAGATTGGGAATTAATACTAATAAGGTGTTTTTTGGCTGGGGTCTCCCTGGGATTGATTTTTGACTCTATGCTAGTAAACATTTTATCAACAAGGTGGAAGAAAACATAAAATCATTACCAGTAAAGCTTGGAGTTGATACAAAAGCTAAAGGAATGATAAATAATGAAGAATACATGCCAGTGGTACACAGTGCTCTCTGCCTCCAATAAACTAGGGACAAGGATACTATTAGACTCAGATATATGAACAAGTTATTCTAGCATCACACATAACAAGTCAGCTGATTCATGAGAACTATCCATGGGAGTAGTCTACCCTGCAGAAAATCAAGGCTGTTCAAATTAGTTTAGCTCCGTGAAAAGCAGGCTAAGCAAACTCAGCTTATCTTATGTTTAACCCAGATTTATTGTACACAATGGAACAGACAGTAGAGATCAGCTGACATGCCATAATAGGTTTTGTGTCTAAGCCTAGTGTGTATTTTCAGTGTGGTTAATAACAAGGAATGCATTTAGGAGCAAAGTATGTTTGTCACATTTACAAAGTGGAAAAATAACACAGTAAAAAATATAAAAATAAAGATAACATTTCAGAGCTAATCTAGTGGACAAGATAAAAAAAAAAAAAGTGAGTGTCAATTTAGCGTAGGCACATTACATTTTTATGTTGAGAGTAATTAACTGCTGGAATGACAAAATTTATATTGGATTCTCCATGGTTGGATTTTTTTAGCAAGATTGGATTTTTAAATATTATTCTCTCTAAAGCACTGGTATTGACTTTAAAGAGGAATTAAAAATCCTGCGTTCTGTTCTATGAAGAAGGCTAAACTGAACAAATGTGATGATATCTTCTCACTTAAAAATCTAAGAGTCCTATAAGGGTTCACCAGTGATTTTTCTGCCGTGAAGTAGTTGATGAAGATAGGCAGGTAATGAGAAAAGACAAGCATCTACCTTCTCTAAGAAGTCACAAACATTGTAGTGGTGTCATGGAGCAAAGCAAAGTTTTATTTACCATTGCAATTAACGGAAGCTGCAGTAAATGACAGAGAGGACAGCTTTCAAATAACTTGTGATTTGGTGTTTTGAAAAATACAGGCTTTATTCTTGGATACTTAATTTCTTATCTGACCCCATGAAAGATAAAATTTCTAGAAGTTTATTGATAAAAGGACATAGATCAGAATCCCATCTGAGAAAAAAAAAATAGAAAAAAAGTTTGTTGTTTTTCCATAGTATCAAAGGTCCAGTTTTCTAACAATAAAATATATATATAAAAGGAAAAAGAAAAGTGTATCAACATAATTGTGTAATTATTACTGGTTTTGATACATATAGTGATTTTATGTTTACACCAGCTGAAACATTTTGGTTAGACAAAATTGAAGAATTAATTGGTTTTACTTTTAGACTTTCAGAAAATTCCATTTGAACAGCAGCTCTGAAGCCATACAGATTTACAGATTGCTAAAGTGGTGAATTATTTTCATTGTGTGTTTCTATCAAATTAGGAAGTGCTTGTAGATAAAGAGATACATTCCGCATCAATTTTACTATTGAATTTTTGATGTTTTTTGTCAGTCTTGTTTCACTTCCCCCATAACTCATGGAGAAACAAGGACATATCTCATTCCTAACTTTTCACTATGAGGTGAGATAAACCACCCTTTAAATAGGATTAGCTTTGTTTCCTGAAGGGGAAATTTGCAAGATTAAGTAAAGGAAGATTCTTAGTTTAACTGTCTTGAAAAAAAAACCCACAAAACTCTTGAACCAAACCAAAAACAAACCCACTTAAAACCACTTAGCTGTCTTTGTTTTGACAGATTGTAATTATTCTGTCTCTTTAACGGTTAAGCCCATGAGATGTTTGCAAGTCATTGATGCCTCCAGGTCAATGATAGTTGTCTCAGCCAGTGTCCCTCAAGCAATTACATCTAAGGGTCTTTGTTAAAGCAGGGGCTACATAAAAATTGGATCGTTTTTATATGTGAAAGACAGATGGTGATATGAAAATAGCTTTGCAGATGGAGAGATATATGATCAGTTTGCACTTAGTGCAGCATTGAAGCAAACCAGCAGAAGAAAAATTTTGAAGGGATCTCGGAATTTCATGCCAATTTCCATAAGTTTATATTTCCAGTGGAGTTCAGTTGTGTTCCCCTGCATTCTGTAAAAAAAATATTTTTGTTGCAATACATATATTTTCTAAAATCTGTCTTAAGATTAATATTTTTGTGTTTATAAAAAGTATATTTGCACCTATTTTTTAATAAATAAGCCCCACACTTTTAAATGTTAAAGAATATTTAAAATTGTTCTTATTACTTAAATTACATTTTTTAAACAAAAATAAAATATTTCTTTGCCAACACTAACAAAATGCCTGACAGGTCTGTGGCAGCATGTCACAAATCAACTTCCACAGCTAGGAATGGACTTATGGACCTATTAAACTTACCATCTTTGGCTTTGAAGCAACAGTCATCATCATTAGTTTGTTATTATTGCACTCCTTGGCATTTTCAAGGAAAAAAAAAGGCACAAAGAATTTAGTGAGAGCCATAACTGGTCACCTTAAGACAGAAGGGCTGCTTTTTTATTTAATTAAAATGCTTCATAAAAACCAGCAGAATGTAAGACTGGAAAGTAAATCAAATGCCCATTTTCATTTCCCTATAAATCTTGGGAAATCCCTCATTTACAAAAATTCAAATATCTCTGAAGCTTTATTTTTTTTCTTTTTTTTTTTTTTTTCTCCTCTCTATTTTTACAAATAGAGCAAAGAATTAATCCCCTACTGGGACTCCTAGACTGAACCAGATAAGAAGAGTAGATTACAAAAAATTCAAAATAAAGTTTTTCCACAGTATTGAAATCTTCTTGTTTTGACTTTGAAATGTTCTTTTCCAGGTGGTTGGCATTTCCAAGATGTTTTCCCTAGGAAACTCCAAGTTTCTTACATATTATACTGGACATAAAACCCAAAGGCTGTTTTGTGTCCTTTAGCTTGTGCAATAATATTCAGAAACTGAATTTTTTCCTTTTACAATTTACCTTTAGATAATTTGATCCTAGGTAGTGTTTTCTGGAAATTATGTAATACTATCCAACAAAACTAGAAAATATGAATGAGTTTTTGGTGCAAGTTATTTTCTGCATATGTGTTGAAAAAATCATTCTTTTATATCCCCAAGTTAGTGCACAGCTAGATAATTTTTTGTGGTTGTGTCCACACATCCACACATCCATAACACAGACTCAAGCTTCTTTGGGTTTTCATGCAGGTATGTATGAAAATTTATCATTTTCAGCTAATTATAGTATCAATGGAGAGAGGAAAAAGTAGCAGAGAAAGAAAGAGACCTCAGCGACTGAATCTTATCTGTAATGTATTATTGAAGTTATTTTACGAGAATTTGTATTAAATTTCCAGTTAATCACATTCTTTAAGATCAAAGTTTATATAGTAGTTTTTATACAATTCACAAACTTATATAGAGTTTCTCAAAATAGAAAGTCTTGTTTGCTGACTTACTACTTGTTTAGTTAAAAAAAAAAATAGGGAGTAACAGGTTTATTCTTTGTTCTTATTGTCCTAATAACTCACAGACTTTTCAAGGTTTAAAACTGCTGGGTATAAACACTGAAAAAAACCCCATTTTTAAATCACTGATCTGACTTTGTTCATTGATTGATCTCCTCTTACCATAAGAGACAGAAAAGACTCATTAGACCATACAGTTTGTCTCAATATCAAGCCAAGATTGATTGATCCCTACATTGCATTGCTCAGGCATTTTTGTGATGAAGCACACCCAGTTGTGAAACTTGCCATGGCCAGCAAATCACAATCATTATGATACATTGCATATGCTCCTGCAATTGTTTATATGACTATATTTTCATACAGTAAAAGCAAAACAATCCCAGAGTGCTTCTCATCAACCTGAACTGGCTAGAAATTCCATAGCTCCCTTTCTTCTTTTTGGAAACTGAAAAGTAGGGCAAGTGGGAGCAAGGTGAAATGCTACATTCTGATGCTATCTTTCTTTGGAAAAGATGTCCTGGCATGCTCTTGGCTCTTCCATTGTAGCTAGAGTCACAATTACCTGCAATGTGCTAGAATAGTGTGTTCTCAACCTGGAAATGTACCAGTCAGGGCTTAAAATATTAAAATTAAAATTTTGAATCCAAATAAATGACAACAATACGAGTTTTGCAAGCATAATTTTGCAATCATGTTGTATAAAATATCAACTTAGAAAAGCAAAATTTATCATTGTGTCTGTGTTTGTGTTGTTTTCTATAAGCCAGTAGAAATAAAATGCTATTGTATGCTTCTTGCATTCTTCGAAGGAAGGAAAACATAATATCTCCCAATATGGAGGCACCTAAAGATTTCCCATCCCCCAATCCTGAGAAGTCAAAAGCCTGTGAAGAACTAAATGTGAATTTTTACTTCTTCTTTGTTTCTTGTATGTGTATTCACATTGTAGTAAAAACAGAAGTCTGCTCCTTGCCAGACCTCTTCAGGTCACAAAACAGAAACTTCCCTCTGTCCTTCCCAGTCTGAACATGCTTTGATTCCTTCCTATATCTGTACATGTGAATACAAAAGTGGTGAGGCACTAAGCAGGATGTCATGTGTCTGGGATAGTCTGCTGACATGACACATGAGTTTTTGTCATTGAACACACAGACCTCAGTGCACTGCATTTTGTAAGTATGGGGATTTGGTTTTTTTTTCTTTTACAGGAAGATTCCATGACAACCATACCCTAATGAAACCATTTTATTGACAGGAAAGCAATCAAGCAACAAAATTCAGACTCACATGCAATCTTGGACCCACAGTCAAATCTGCATATTTATGTTTAAGTGTAAATTTGTGTGGATGTCTGTGTCTGTAGTAAAGATTAGAGATTCAGTCTTGCACCATTCCAGTCAAAGTTTCAGTCCTGGCAAGTGCAGAAGAAGTTGTGGAAGTACTTTCATCCTCTTCCCTTAACCTGCCAGGTCTAAATTCTGTAACCAGGACATTAAATTTTGATGTCAGTAATGGAAAGCCCTATTTCCAAAGATTTCTGATGGTGCAGAACTCCTCTTTGTTTGGGGTGACAGTTTCTTAGCAACAGCTATTAGTGAGCAGCTGCAGACCCAATCAAATGGTGAACTTGGACAGTCTCTTTTGTACACATCTTGAAGAAAAATCCCTTGCTCAAGAATATAAAACATATTGACAATTATACACTAGCCCTGAATATAACTTTTCCCTGTGGTTCTACAGGCAGGTTAGCTGCACTGAGCACTCAGCCTGCACACATGGAAAAATCAATTTCATAAGAGATATATCTTCATGTGTCATGATCCAGTGTATGATGGTGGCCTTTTATGTCTATTTAGCTTACAGCAAATTTAAAGCTATCACCTACCTTGGTGATATTAGCAGTCCAATAACTCAACAATTAAACAAATTTCTCTCTCTGTCTCTCTCTCCCTTTTTCTTCGTTGACTGACTAGAATCATCTTCCAGGAATGACCTTGAGAGATTGGATATTCTTCTCGGTTTAAGTGCCATTAGCAATATTTTTTTTTTTCAGAAAGCGAGCTACTTAGGTAGTTGGCAAAAAAAGTGCCGATAAAAATCTACTCTTGGCTACTCAGTAAATTGCATTGCACTATCTGCTTGCCAGCTGAGGGTGAAGTACATTGTATATTAAAAGATATTCATTGTGTAATAATGTGAACACCAGCAGCAGTAATTATAAAATCAATAATTCGTAATAAATATGTCCTCCTTATATAATTACTAAATGATTGCAAAACCAATATTACGCACTAGTTGGAATGGAAAAGGTTGCTGCTAAAGACTTTCTATATTACACATTATTGTTCGACTCTTAAACACCCTTGGTCAAATGAAGCATAACTTCAGCCTCATCAGAATTAAGCTAAATGCTATTTCAGTTTGATCTCCTTAAAAAGTATTTAATTCATGGAAAAACTAATTACCAGATTAAAGTGCAACAAAAAGTGACTTAAATGCAAAGTCTTAAACACCATTTATCGTGAGCTGGGAAACAAAAGGAAGATAGTTTCTGTCCTGTAAGATATTTAGTGTTTAGGTATATTTTATTATTATTTATTTTCTTTCATTCTTTCTTTCTTTATGAGTGTTTTGATTCCCCAGGAACACAAATAAACATCAAGATATCATTTGTATTTGTCTTCACATTTTTCACAAGCTTTTATTTTTACTTCAAGTGGTGTGTTTCTGCAGCTGAGATAAGAAGAATCTGGGCCTTTTGTGGGTTTACCATCTTTCAGGGTACCTAAATTCAGCAAAGGGGTCAAATGCTTTATCACTTTAGTTGTATAAATTGCTTCTAGGGCTATCAGGAGAGCCTGAAAGCAACATAAGCATAAATGCAAAGGAAACAAGCACAAATGCAAAGGAAAGAAGTTCAAATGTACATTCCAAAGCACTTTTGTACGATATTGCTGCCCTACACATCACAATTCCACCCTAAAGAAATATTTTCTATGTATATGAAAGCATGAAGTTGAAAGAACAACACCTGCAATGAGAAAAATATACATGTATAAATGTATAAACAGAATCTCAGAGGATATAGGCAGGTCACTGAGTTCCAAAAACTGCCTTGCTGCAATTTTAAAAAAAAAAAAAAAAAAAACTACACCGATTATTCTCCTCTTATTTCTGCATACTGTGTTCATATTTTCTGACTCCTCAAGAAAATTTAATCTCACTAGCTATAGATCTCTGTGGTGTAAAGGTCTGTGTCTGAGCTAATCACTCCAGTTCCCATACTGTAGCAGTAATTCAGATAATTCAGAAGATGCAATAAGTGATAAAAATAGGTCCTTTTAGTGTGAAGTCTTATCCTAGATATAATATCCAGAAGAGACCAGATGAATTGAATCCTAAAATTGTTTATTTCTCTTCATAAAGGAGTTTACTGTGACTAATTCAGATGTAAATGTGTGCATTCTAAGTTAATCCCACGCCTTACATTTATTTGAAGTGTTTTATACAATACAGTCATAGCTACTTGCATAACAGAATCTATTTCATTTGTCCACTGTATCCTGGTATGGGTGAGAGTTGAATTTCCCAGTGCCTTTTTTATGAGCTGCTCCTTTCCACCTCCTCCAAATGGTATCCACCTATCTTCTGCAAAGATCTTTGCTTGCCTGTATGTTGAAATTCATGATAAAAATACCTCTTGGCAAGCAAGCTCCATCTGCAAATATAAAATGCTCACATTGTGTCTGAACGTAGAATAAACAAATATATACAATGGAGGGTATTAAAAATTAGTAAAAACAGGACAATACCCAATGATTAAATATATATATTTATTCCTACTTGAAAGCAAGCCACTAAAAAATGAGGAAGAAGTCTTCCTTTTAGAGCTCTCCTCTCCTCTCCTCTCCTCTCCTCTCCTCTCCTCTCCTCTCCTCTCCTCTCCTCTCCTCTCCTCTCCTCTCCTCTCCTCTCCTCTCCTCTCCTCTCCTCTCCTCTCCTCTCCTCTCCTCTCCTCTCCTCTCCTCTCCTCTCCTCTCCTCTCCTCTCCTCTCCTCTCCTCTCCTCTCCTCTCCTCTCCTCTCCTCTCCTCTCCTCTCCTCTCCTCTCCTCTCCTCTCCTCTCCTCTCCTCTCCTCTCCTCTCCTCTCCTCTCCTCTCCTCTCCCCCTTATTCTTCCTCTTTGTCCTTTTTCTTCCATTTTTCCTTTTTTCCATTTTTCCCTCCTCCCTGTTTGACCTCACCTCATTTCACATCCAGCTAGGCTCAAAATATCTCATAACAAGAAAATACCAGGAATTTAATGTTAAATAATCACCTGTAATCACATGTGTCAATCCAACAAGAAACTCTTTTGATGAGACTGCTTTTGCCATAGGATTCTGGTTAGCTATTTTAGAAGTTTAGAAAGTCCAAATGTTTATTGTAGTTGTCAACCACTCAGCAGGTTTAGTATATCTGGGGTTGTGCTAAGCCTGTCAGTCAGAGAAGGTGTTATCTTTCCATTTTGCATTAGGGACATGGAGATTTGAAAAGATTAGAAAATGTATTCAGACTGGCTAAATACAGATGCCTAAGTTAAGCACTCTGACTCCTCTTAAGTCCAAGTCCCAGCCATCTCTGTGACTCAAAGTGTGTATTATCTGCGTTAGGGCAGAGATTTGCTTCCTGCACTGTTGATCAAGTCAAGTAGTCAGGAAAAAGTTAGCCATCTGACTAGGCATACTAGTGCCCAGCGTACTTGCATGAGGACAATAAGGCATGTGTGGTAAATGCATCATTAAATCCAGCTCCTAGGTGCTGCCAGCTTCCATTCTCCAAGAGAATCAAGATGAAATAAGGGTTAGGATCTCTTATTGGTTAATTAATGCCTTGTGGGTTTCACATTGAAACATTAAATAATACAGAAAGCAATGTTTCTTTTAAGAATTGATTTGACATGAATCCAGCATTCCAGGGAGAAAGTAGGTGCAAGGGATTTAAAATTGAACTTCCCTGGAATCCACAGGAATTATTAATGCCTAAATCTCAATGCCATCTATAACATTTGATATAAAAATAGGTCTGTTGAGACTGTTACCTTGCTTCTCTCTCTGGTATACTTAGATGATTTCCACACTAAAGTTAGCCATGAAGATTCCTCATCAATAAAATTCAGCATTCACATATAATAACACTTTTTCTAAATAATTCACAACATGAACACATTGATGCAGTGGGCCAGAGCTGTAATTTTCTGTAGTCAGAATGGAAAATGTATATGGGCATACGTAGGTGTCTAGACGGAGAAAAAACAAGGTGGTGTAAAGGAGACAGCTTTTACTGAGACAACAGAAGGATGATCCTTGTCCTGAATCATGCATTCTTGTGGTCAGTGGTAAATTTTTTGGTAGGATTCAATATTGCTACTTCAATTCCTGAGCTGTTAAGTTACATCTGTACTCATTACTTCTGCAGACCTTTTGTCACTTAAGGGGAGTTCAACAGAACATTCATGATTTGGGTGGAAGATTTTTTCAGTCATTTTTCTGCATCTGGCGATTTGCACCAAATCTTGTGCAGAGAACATTAAGTGGAATTTGTCAAGAAAAGCAATTTTGGATCTCTCAGCCAGTCATGACAGGGGATAAAGGGCCCCAACATTTCTGTTTCAGGTTACATTGTAAAACTGCAATATGAGGGTGGAAGAGTTAGATGTGAATGAAAGTTTAGATTGACTAGGTTGGCTTAAGGGAAATTACTTCCCTACTCCATTAGCTCCACTCACTGCAGTGTAGTTAGTCAAGGATTTATGAGTATACAGAAGCCTCATTAGAAAAGACTTACGATCCCTGTGCCACATCCATGTGCCACTGAGCCAACATGTGCATGTGCAGTGTGTTTGATGTATTCAGAATGTGCCTGATTTATCATATGTTCCTTCATATTTTTCTCTAGGATTTCTCTATCATTCAGATCAAGTCTCTATTTGCCCTTACTGATATGCACTTGTGTATTTCAGAACAAGTAGAACATCAATGCCCTGAATAGCAAAGACTGGTTGAAATTCTGTTCCAGGTGTCACCCAGAAATTAAGATAACATCATCAGGGTTGTTCCTCTGGACAAAAATGATAATATTCTGTGTGGGGAAAAATATAATTTCTTCCTTTCTTTCATTTTTCTTTGTATTGATTATGGTTAAAGAGGAAAGAAATGGCATTTTAACAGCAACTACATATTGATATTTACATCAAAGAGGGTAGACACAAAGAAACCATGAAGTTCAGGCTGTAGGACTATAAAATGTGAGGCCATATAATACAGTGGAAAAATATACAGCAAATTGCATTTTATAAGCCATATCTATAGAAATATGAACACATAAAAACACATACTGTAATAATATCAATGCCAGAAAGGAAAGATGTATCAAATTTAAAATATTTCCACTCATCTTCAGTTCCCAGTGCTTAAGGCTAGAAATGCAGTTCTGTGATCCCTTCATGAAGAAGATCAGAGAGCTGTAACTTGTGCATATCACCAGGTATAGTTTTTGAGCAGTGATGTCTGTCAGCCATCACAGCAGTTAAGGTGGGTTATGCACTAGGTGTACCAGCAAAATTGGGTTGCTGTTGCCAGCAAGACCTCAGTAGCATGCAGCTGCATCTGGAAGCCAGTGGTTTACAAACCTGGGTAAAGTGGGAAATGTACTGTGTCTGAGAAAGAGGAATACAGCTTTGTAGATTCATGGATTCTTGAACTGGAGAGACATTTGAGGACCGTCCAGTCCAACCCCCCTGAAATGAGCAGGAACACCTTCAGTTAGACCAGGTTGGTCAGAGCCCAGTCCAACTTCTCCATGAAAGTTTGCAGGCATAGTGCAATCTCAGCCCTCTATTGGGCAACTGTTGTGGACAGTGGGAATCGTCAGTCAGGGGCTCCACAGACCTCTGACAAAGCAATTGAGTTGCCACTGCATGTAGGGGACAGACAGATACTAACTTCCCATTGGTTTTTAACAAGAGAAAAGCATATATGTTTGATTTGTATCTTTAGAAATTGCTTAAAGGGCCTTTTTTAAAAAAGTCTAAAATTTAGATGCTGGGATATATTAAGTTCTTGCACTACCAGAGACACCTTTCTGTGAATATTCTGAAAATAACTCTCTATACCACCTCAATCTCAGTTTAGTAGGGGTTATCACTGATAAGGATGACGATAGTTAATGATGATGATGATGAATTTAAAAGAACTGTGGCCTTCTCTAGTGGCTAATCTACAACATACCTGCACACAGTATCTAGTAAAAAGACAAAATAATGAGAGGGGAGCAAGGACATGTTTTGACAAGGAGGTTAAATGCTGCCTTAACTGATCATCTGTGTATGTGTAATTGCTATTAATGCTTTTATTTGTGTGGTTTAACTATGAAAGATACACAGGGTAGAAACAGAAGAAGCTCCTACCCGCTTTAACTTAAAAGCCGGCACAGCTTAGCAAAAGTGGAAGCTCAGGCTCTGTCCCTGTGAGATGAACATAGTTTCTCCTCAGGAGGAATGGGTAGACAGGTCAGGAGCCATATAGTGCATGACCCTTGATTCCACTTGACATAAAAGAGGAGAGTTTAACTCCCCTGCAGCTCCCTGTACCCTGTACTATATCTATTCCTTTTTTTGAATAGCAGTCCTAGAGAAATTCTAGCAGAGATGGAAAAGAATTGAGTTTTTTCTGAACTTCTGAGTACACTAAGTAGTTTAAAATCTAATTACGGATTAGACTAACCCAGAGCAATGTTTTCAGAACCATCTAGTGAGCTTAAGAGAAAAAAAAAATCTCAAATTTAAATGAAATGTAAGAATCTGGGGGCCTAAGTCCCTTAGGACTTCACTTTTAAAAAATCAAATTTATCTTAAATTTCTCTGACTCCGTGTATCTAATTTCACCTTGAAGTATTTTGTACTTCTTTTTCTCTAGTCCTTCAATATTTTGTATTTTTTAAACATTACTCTGAAGGAAGGAGGGAAGGAAGGAAGGAAGGAAGGAAGGAAGGAAGGAAGGAAGGAAGGAAGGAAGGAAGGAAGGAAGAAAGATACATTCAATTTTTGTCTAGTACATCAATGATGTTTTTTAGCTCCCCACCTATAATTGAATTTAGGTTTAAAAGTTTAAGCAATTCTTTTTTTATTTTTTTTTCCCAGTTAATGCTCATCTTGATAAACTCCTAAGGGCCAAGTCTTCAGAGAGCTTTGTTAAATCAAATTTAATTAAAATATAGGATATGAAAATCTTGTTTGCATAATAATTAATTTTGATTTTTTTTTTCTTTTAGGACCTTATTTATAATCACTCATTTTTTTTTCCCAAGTTCACCTTTCAAACTATAATGTGAAGTAACTTTTGCAGGGCAATGAAGTCTACCTATGTTGCAGAACTAGATTACATTTACTATGGATTTGCTGCAACTCAGTAGGAATTGTGATGGATATTTTATCATTTCACACTGTGTGGAATGCAGTTAGCTAAGTGATGACAGGCACAAAAATAAGTTTGCCAGAAGAGGGTATCTTGATTCACACAGAAAAAAAAAACACCTGGGATGTTGATCCAAAAGGTAGATTTTTCTTTGAACCAAGACTGAATTATCATTAGAACAATCATTATGGAGATGTATCAGAGATAAACGTGTTTTTTTAACTTTTAAATAATCTCCCAGTGCCTGTTTTACCCTCATCAGGAGAATTCATATACCTGTAATCTAAGGATCATTGGATTGTTGAAGATAAGACAACAATATGTAATAACAATTCTTGTTCTCTGGGGTTGGAAAAGAGATAAAGGATGCTGTAAAAGTAATTAAACACAACACACTCATAATCCAGAATCAATAACATGTGATTTATTTTCTTATCACACATCATAAATTAGTAATAGGTAACACAAGTGTCTGGATCAATCTACTCTCATTTTAATTTTCTAAAAGTTTGGTATCTAATCAAAAACATGTGTCCAGTCACTCCCATTAGTGGCTGGAAGAATACTCAGCTCCTGCTTTTGCACTTACTTTAGCTTTGAACTTAATTTGAAATATGGTTTTAACATCTTTGAGCAGGGTGAAGACCAAGTGATCTCCAGAGATCTCATCCAGCCTCAGCTAGTCTGTGACTCTTGGACAATTGAAAAGCATCTGGAGAACTTTTGAATTTTGGTACTCATGTGTTCTGGGTTGAGCTGCCTCCTATCCCATATATCCATCCCATATCTTGGATATGTTGTTATGTCTCGCAGCTGAATCCCGCCCTCTTGGGCAGGAGCCTGCAGTTCCTGCCTTCTTTTTCCTTTTTGGCTGCTTTTCGGCTCTGGATTTAGCTAGCTCGGCTGCTTTTGCCTTCTTCGCTTCGCTTTACTTCGCTTTGCTCTCCGGCTGCCCCTGCCGCCGTTTTTCTCTTCCCCCCGCTGCTTCTGTTTGGTTTTTTTTTCCCCTCCTTCCTTCCCCCCCACCCCAAGGTTTGAACCGGCTCCGGACCTGACCTGACCTGAGAAGTTGGAGAAGACCCGGGCCAGACAGAGACGCGTCAGCACCCTCCTCATCACAGTAACCCATTTTCCCACTATTCGGTGTTGGGGAGTGTATTTTTGTCAATAAACCGGTTTTTCCACTTTCCTCCGAGGTATTTTCCTTCCCGAACCCAGGGCTGGGGGGGGGGGAAGGGGTGGTGGAGGTTTGGTTTAGGGGACTCCTTTTGGAGGTTCTTCCCTAATTTACTCCAAACCAGGACATCTTGTGAACTGTGGGTCTAAGCTTCTATTACAGTCTCTTAAAATCTGGCTAATACAGTTCATGGAAACTGGAGAGGCACTTGGCCACAGGTACATTCAGATTTGAGGTGACTTGTGCAAGACTTTCATGGAAGTTCTTGCAGTTATCTGTTCAAATCCAGGTGACTGTACTTCTGAGATACATTCATTCCATAATTAACTTTTTAGAGGGTATTGTAGTTTCCATTTTGCCCCATGTTATGCACCCAAAATATAGTCATCAGAATGAAATGTAAACTTTTGAAAACCTCTTAATTTCTCCTCAAAATTCAAGAGAAGGAAGTCTTGTCTTCTTCATTTTAAGAACTCACTGGGCTCATTTATCTTGATTTTTTTGCTCATTTGTTTTTAATCATTAAAGAGAAATCATCCTTGTGATATACATTATAATTATATTATTTTAATGCAAGCAAAAAACAATGAGTTAAAAGTTCTGAATACAACAGTTTAATTTGAGTATTTAAGGAAAATCAGAGATGACCAAAACAACTCCTCTTCACAGCATTTCCATGAGATGCCTTTTTCTTTTCCTTAGGGAAATATTAACCTTGTCACTCTGTCTATTCAAAGGTAGGAGAAAATGTAACACTCCAAGTTGCCATTCACTCCAAGTGTATCCCTCTGACAAGTTTCCTTGCTATTAAATTAATTTTCTTTGGCCACTGTGATTAAGAGTAAGATTCCCTAGAGTAGTGGTTAGAACTCTTACCTGAGTAAGCTCAGTTTTTCTACATTTTTTCATAGGTGTTTAATATATTTTATCCAATTACTGTTTAATTTAAAGTCAAAGGGATTTAGTATTTTGATTTCATTACTAGAGAAACTGTGCTTATGAGAAAAGTCCTTTCTCATTTACTTAAAACTAATAGCACTAGTAATTAAGTGCTAAATTTAGCACTTAAGTGTTAAATCTACCCCTAGAAAAGAAGGTTTGGGACATGATTTAAGCAACTATCACTTTGCTTATGAATATGTCTTAGACTGCTTTGATGTTAAAACAGGATTAGACTTCAATAAATGCAGTGGTAACATGTTTGGTATGAAACACATACCAGTAAAGTCTAGTTCAAATATTTATATGGGACCTTACCTACTCTCTAATAACAAGAAATTATTTCTATTTGAAATTACAATGCAAAGATTTTTTTTTTTTTTTATTAAGAAATGTTACAGAAGCTTCACAAACAAGAATTGTATTACTCTCTTGTTGTTATGCACACTTTCAATTTTACACACAAGAAGGGAAAAGGCAAGCAGGAACATTTTTTAGGTGTGAAGCCTTATAATGGCTGCTAAATTTCCTTTGTTTGCTTCAGCAGTTTTTTATATCTTTCTGTTAACTATATATAACAAATGGCTGATATTTGTGTTTCTGCTAAATAACCTTGGAGATTTTTCATGAGTAAGCCATCATAAGATATGCATGCAGGCACTTCTTTTAGTTCTTTCATTCTCCTGTAATTTTGAGTGTATGTGAGAGAGTGGCATTTTGTATTGACTGAGACAAGTATAACAACCTCCAGTGGCTCAGCTGCCATCACAGTAATTCTACATCTCGTCCAATTTGTGAAGAAATGTAACTCTGTGCTTTTGAAGTTTTGATATAATGGAAACAGAAAGGAAGGACCATCTGAAAGATCTGGTTAAGGCAATACAGTGGTGCATACATTGCACTATAAAAGTTTGCTGCCACAATCCTTCCCATTGTGTGGTGGTGCATGTTTTGATTTTACTTTGCTTGTTCTTGTTATATGAGTTATTTCTAGAAAGTTTAATGTAAAATGGTTTGTTCTTTGTACCCCCCTCCTCTCCCTTTCCCTTTGTTCATCCCAAAGTTGTTTTTCAGATATTCTTTAAATGTCAATCATTAGTCACATAACCCTCTGGTCCTGTCAGTCACTCTGGAGCCTCTCCCTGCGTCCAGAAAATTCCAAGAGAGGCGTCTAGTGATTGGGCAGAACCAAGGGGGTCCCCTCCCATTTGGTTATGATTTGATGTTGCACCTCAAATGTTAAGGTGTATGTCAAGAGTCACTCCTTACTTTTCTGTTATTGGTTTGTCACCGTACCCATCCCTGAGACCCACCCCCCTTTATAAGTTCCTCCCCACACATTCTCAGGGTCTCTTCTGACACAGAGCCCTGGGGTGAGGATCCCCCTGATCCAATAAACTCTGTAGCCCTGTCTCGAGGGGTCCTGCCTTTTATCTCCTGCCTTTGCCACGTCCCTGCTTTTGGTCAGCCAAGAACCACCAGAGTTGCCGTGGTGCCAGGGCTGGCTGAGCTGGGCCACACAGGCACTGGGAAACCATTGCTTGAGGGAATTTGTGGCAAATTCAGGGAAGATAATGTAATGGTAGCTGTGACACAGAGTAATGGTTCAGATCTGAGATAATGATCAGAAAGATGGGGATCTTGTCCATGGATTATAGTGCTCCTGCAAGTTTTCTTCTTTGGCTGACTTTTAATCTTTGAAAACTTTGCGATGCTTCTATAAAATACAAACATACTTCATGAATTTATACTGAGAGGTTCCTACTCCCTTTAAGCATGACATTTTTACAAAATAAAGCAAAACAAAACAAAATAAAATAAAGAAGCAAAAATTTCCAGCCAAAATCTAGCAAGTACCTGTGTTAATCTGAGAAGAATTAAATTACTCCCCAGCAAAACAACTCACCTCACTTTTCTAAACTGCCATCACCCACATAAGCACAGAAAAATCCATGACTCCAATTGTTCTCGGTCTTTCATGGTTTGAAATTTATCTCTTCTCTGAAAGTCACCTGTCTAAAGCATAACTTTTATGTATATTATTCTCGTTTTTATTCAAATACTGCTATGTGGACAGTGTGAAATGTGTTTTTCTTTTTAAAAAATGGCAAAATTAAACACAGAATTATCAAAATAAACTGAGTAAGAGTGATCAATAAAGTAGTCAGAGAAATCATGAAAGATCATATCTACTTTTTCAGGAATTTTTTGTTTTTATTACTGTCATAGCTTAACACAGTTTGGATTTTAGTTAAAAGGAATGTGGAATAGGTCTCTGCCAGGACCTTAGAACTCTTTGGAAAGGACTGGGACCTATCAGGGGCCAGCTCTTTTCTATTTGGCATGTGATTCAACCACTAAGAAAGCTGAAGGCGACTTTTGGTGATACCCATATAAAGCTGAGTGTGCTCAAGCCAAGCTCTCTCTTTCCTTCCTGACAGAGGAGGTAAGGCAGTCCTGGCTCTCTCCCTGGTGGGGCTGGGACTGCCTGGCTGTCCAGGCCCGGCTTTCATGGGAGCCCCGCCTGGCCCGGTGATCGGATGAGATCCCATGCCAGATTATTTTTTAGCAGCTGTAAAACACCCTGCTGCTCCGCTATGGGGGGAAGCTGTCCTGAGGCCTGGCCGTGGGCCTGGGTGCTTTACCCAGCAGGGGAGAGGAGCCTACAGCCTCTGACAGCAACTCTGAGCTGGGCCCTCCCAGATGAGACCGAGGGGTGGGAGCAGGAGGCATCCATCAGCCGGGCTGCTCTGAGATCTGCCAGCCTGAGTTTTCTTCCCCCATCTTTTGAAAATCCTGGTTGCAGCCTGGCAGAGATCATGTGACGCATCTGCAAGAATGTTAACTCTTTCCTGACATAGATTGAAACGTATAAAATTTAGCTCTTGGCAGAGAGAGACAGAAAGAGACAGAGTGAACATGGAGAAGACCCAGCATGGCAGTCAGATGGAGAGAGTGAGTAAAAGACTAATTAGAGGAAGGATGAAGGAGTTGCCTTCTGGCAAGAGCTAGCTTACTGAGCTATGGAAATGAACTCTATACATAGATTAGCCTTCAAATCATGAAAAAATATGCATTTGGGGAGATGATTTGTGGACTTTTGAGAAAAGGTATTTGTGATGGATTGAGAAATATTGCGTCAGAATCGGTGATTATTGTGATCCCATGAGATGCTTAAACAGAGAGAGAGAGAGAGATGAAGCCCTTGTGCTAGTGAAAAAACTGAGAAGACATCTCTGTTCCTTGGGATGAAGAATCCTTTGCCTTTGAAGTTACACATTTTTAAAAGATGACACCCCAGATGCCTGAGTTCTACGACTCTTAAGCAGCTTGGGAAACTGCTGATGGAAGGAGACCATATGGAAGCAGGTTTCTCCAGGTGTCTGTTTCTGTGAGAGTTCAGACCCACAAGAGAACTGTTCTAGGCTGTCAGTGGCGGAAATTCCATGGTAAACTAAGAGACTCCTCTTCTGAAGAATTGGTGAAAGACTTAAATGGTGAAACTGACTGAAAATCACAAGTTTTATCTCTGTTGTTTGTAGAAAAGTGAAAACTTGTGGTGGGAAGAGTAGAGGTTTGAAGGTTTCATTTTTGTTTTTTTTTTCTTATTTCCTTTTTCCTTAGTGTGTGTTAATAAACTATCTGTTTACCTTAAGTTGGGGCCTGTTTGGCCTTTTTCTCCAAATTTTCTCTGAAAATTTGAGAGTGGACACTCAAACCACACTAAATTTGGCAAAACAGAAATTCAGCAAACATGAAACTACTACAATGACATATATTTATTATGGTATTCACTAGACATGCTACCTCACAAGCTCTTACTGAGTTTATGCTTCTCTGTGAGGCTTAAGACAAGTACTAATATTTCAAGGAATTAATGTAGATTGTGATTGGGTTTAACTGCTCAACATTAAAGGTTGCTGTTATCAACAGCTTTCCTCATTGTTTGTGTTCTGACTTACTGGTTTTCCTTAGTGGTGTGATATTTAGATCTGTGTTTTACTGGCACAAAAAGGCAATGCAATGGGCAGATTAACAGAATTTTGACTTTGTAGGCATGTAGGCATGTACTCATATGTGTATGACACCCTAACATGCATATCTATGGATTTACTGCATGTCTGTGCTAACACTGGGTTTATGGCAATGCCAATAGGACCTTTCTCCACATCTCAGCCATATTCCTTAAGAGTAATCCAGGAAGACTGTTTCTAATCATGGAAATAACTAATCATTTTATACTTATTTGCTCTTCAGCTTATACTCCCAGCCCTGGTGTGAGTATACACTCATCAGAAAGTGGACTCTGACTATTCATTTACTCAGGTTAAAAAATTGATTTTCTTTTAAATATCTAGAGTCATCTGACTGACACAAAGACCAGTAAGGAAAACATCCCTGAAGATATAGATGTCTTTAAGGGTTATAATGTGACCTTGAAGTGTGATTAAGATTAGGTATCTCTTTTTTAGGGTTTCTAATAATGATTTGTTGGAATCTAAATGAAGTATATATTTTCACACAACTTTTCTTCTCTATTGAATATGAACATGACATTTATTAGAGCTGGAGATTCAGAGCTTGAACATAGTGCTGACATCATGAGATACAAAACTTATTCCAGCCATCTTATGTGTCAAATAAAAAGCCTTACTGTGAAATTCAAGCTTCTGAAAAGAAGACACAGCATTTAGACATTTCTCTTATTTGGTTTAGGATTAAATTCTGGGATCCTTTGGATACCAGCACACAAAAATGTACTGCAGAATAAGGTAGAATGTGGACAATGGGCATACATGTTAAATTATAGGCACTGTTGGAATGTAAAGTCTGCCTTTACAGGATGTGAAAGGTGGTTTATCTCTGTCTCCACTGAATAACTTAACTATCATGTTTCAGTGTTCCTTTTGCCTCTTTGCTCTATAACTGTACATTCATACTCCACCACCAAAATTCAGATTATTAAGTAATATAGAACAGTGAAAATAGTCATTCTCTACCTTTTGCCTCCAACTGGGATGGGATACATCATGTTGTTTGGCACATGCTAGGTGGAGAAATATTTCTCCATTGCAATGTGGAACATGTCTCCTATGTCTTTGCAAAGTGCTCAAACTACTAAGATGTTAATTTAAAGAAAAAATGACAACCATTAATCTGCTTGAAAAGAGAGGTGGAAACCACAGCAGCACATAGATACTCCTATTATTATAAATGGTTATTAGACCTTTTTAAAGTTGTCTTCTAGAATTAATCCCCTAAGGGACCTGAGCAGAAGAAAGCCTAGTTGCTGCATTGTAATCAATATTAGGTGTGAGTTAGGCTGCTCATCCCTGCCAAGCCTTAATACAGTTATAGGTGCCTGGGGAACTTTAAACTAAAGAAGTCAGATGGCAAAGGATTTTAAGCTCCTTGAACATTAGGGGTCAGCTAAGGATGACAGTTTAGTGCTTACTGTACATTTGTGTAAGTCCTAGATTAGATACTTGAGTCCTTATATCCCATTGGGTCCTAAGACTTTGATGCATTGGTCTAAGCCAAGGCATTTAGCTGACATGCTTAGTCACTTAAGCTCCTGATATAGGGAGAGTAAGGCCACCTGTAACCTGAATCACTTTTTTGAGTTCTCCATCTTTGTCAATTGATTGCAGGAGAAACACAGGGAAAACAAGATTTCCAGATGTGAGTGTTCTTCAGTTATGACTTTAATACTTAAAGTTGGGTTAAACATGCCAATGCATCATCACCTAGCACTGCAAGTCACAGAGGAACTTTGTGATGGGCAGGAATTCACAGGCAGCTCACAATGTCAAAAAATCCAGTGTTATAATCTTCACCTGTGCCCACACACCGACTTTGTCAGTATCTCCCTGCCTCAACTCATGTGCCTCCATGGCTCTGCTGATCCAACAGGAACATTTGGAGTGTTTGTTAGAGCAAAAATGGCACAACTCTTGGATGAAAGTTAGGACAGCACATGAATGAACAGTGACAAAACATATTCCACATGCATGCAAATTTGTTGCTCAGAGTACAGTTTTTATCACTTGATCTGAGTTGTCAGTGCAGCACAAAAAGATTTTCTTTCATTTAAAAGTTACAAAGTGTTGCTCTCTATTTGATCTGAAAGTCAGTAGCTGCTGCCAGACCACTGCATCTGTAGCAGCATCTCAGAATGTTCAGTTTACTGAAATCTAGGCTGGCATTTTGCATTGTTAAGACTACATAAAAAGCTTTAGCAAATTGCCAAGACCCATTTCCCCTATCCTCCCACTTAAATAGTTACCTGGGCTTATTTCACTGCTAATGGGAAACACTTGCTCACAGCATCAAGTGGCAATTCTGGGTACATCAAGCCCCAGGTGAGGAGTAATTATGATTCAGTGTCAAGATTAATGTTGTCAAAATCTTAAAATATGGCTGACATGACAAAGCCCCCCTGCTGTCTGAGGACAGCCCAGACACAAATGCATTAGAACAACTCCAGCTTTTTCCTTAGCACTCTTATTTCTGGGCATATCTCTAGCTGGTTCTCAAATAATTATGAAAAAAGCACCAAAGGGAAGGAAAAAAAAAAAAAAAAAAAAAAAAAAAAAAAAAAAAAAAAAAAAAAAAAAAGTAAGGACAGATGGGATGAAAATATAATAGAATCTCATATTCCATGTACAAACTACTATGTGAGGGCAGAGGGAGAGGAGTGTTGAAAGATTAAGCAAATAACTTTAGTTTAGTTTAAAAGTGCCCATGGTTAGAAATGTTTGTGACTTCAATGGGAAATATATTCCAGAGAGTTCTGCAAGTTCTTTGATGAATGTGTGGAATTGTCTTCTTGTCTCCTCATTACTACTTAAAAAAAAAACCCCAAAAAAACAACAACTAAAAAACAAAAAAAAAACAAAATAAAACAAAAAAACCCTAAAAAAACAAACAAAACAAAAAACCCAAAAAAAAAAACCCTAAAAAGAAACTAAAAAAAAAAAAAAAAAAAAAAAAAAAGGAAAAAAGAAAAAGAAAATCTGACAATTCAAGTGATTGTCTTTAGCTTCTGTTGTTTTCCATTAGCAACGCGAACATACTCTTTCACTTGAACACAAAACGTGGTTTCCAGAGCTACTGTTGAGTTTGCAGCGTGCCAGGACCTGATTCACTTGTTCCAAGAGCAGCTCAGAAAGGTGGTTAGAGACAGTTTTCGGTACTTTATTTGTCCCAATTATCTGTTCCTGCCTATTAGAGTGAATGAAACATCATGGCATTGTTTATCACAGGCTTTATGTTCACTAATAACCCTGTTGTTTATTGCTTGGAACATGCTGCATGCAGTCAATGTGGGTTCCTTCTGCTAATCCGCACAAGCTTTCAGACCCATTTCTCTTTTCTTTCACAATAAAACAGCACAAATCTGAATCTACGTAGCTTTCTACCACAGTTTCTCATTTGAAACTTGCCTGATATCATATGGATGAAGGCTTCTGGCCTTATTTCAGAGCTGTCCTTATTTAGAATCCACACAAATCAAAATCCAGCACCACATCCATCCAGCTATTTTGAAAATGGATGATAATTCAATGAATTATAATTGGCAGTGTCTGAAAAGTTCAACTCTGTTTCACTTATATGAACCATGCCTGTGACTCAGTCTATCTTTGGTCTTTCTGGTTCTTTGTAATTCCATCAAATTCAGGAAAATACATAGGAAATGGGACAAAGTCCAGTGCAGATCCAGCTCAATAGTCCAATGGGAGACTAGGCAGGCTTTCCTCAATGTAGAAGCAGGGCTAAAGCAGTCGAAGTTGCCAGAATGGATGCTCACTAAATTAAGTTCTAGTGTTATGGAGAATTTTACATAATTCCTGATAGCAACAAGCAGAACTAATGCCTGGGAAGGCTGATCTGGAACAGAGACTAGACAGAGCTAGAGAATAAAGCAGGTATTTATTGAAAGGCCTTTAAGGATATTCCTTGGGCAGTACAAGAACATGGCCCAGGGGCTACACCCAAGGTGGACCCAGAATGGTCACCAAAATGGATGACCGGTCATGAGGTCTCACACCTTCATAAGTTTTGGTCCATTATCTTATTTGGTTTAATTGTCCATTACAGCATCAGATTATGAAGTCCATCCTTCTTGTTTTCTCTCTTCAGTTCACCATTGTTTATGCTTTTGGGCCTGAAAACTTGTAACCATTGTCCTTGGCCTCCATCTGGGAAAAGATTTGTTTTGTCTACCTACTCTGAGAAGAGAGCTTACTAACATTTATTAAGAGGCTCAGAACTACACCCCTAGGCAGCAGAATCTGAAAAACATCAAAGCTAGAAGTATCATCAGAAACCATCTTGCTTCTTCCATCCTACAGTATTCAGAGATTTTCATAGATTTCATAGCATGGACATCTGAATATGACAGTTCTGCAAAAGTCGTTGGACATAGTACCATCCTGGCAGTGCAGAAGAAACTTCTGGCGGGTGAGGGCTATGCCACAATGAGCCCATTCACACAAAAGGTAGATCACAATGTGATTGTCCGTCTCTGTTTCACATAATCTGTTAAGCAGTTACTTAATCAAGGGAACAGCTACAGTATATCCTGAGATTCTTTTGGGACTTTACTGAGATGAATGAGGACATTTTCTGCTAAAGTGAAAATTGTGGGGAAAAAATATGTAAAACAATATATAATAAAAAATGGTTTTGTGCCATATGGGGGACATGGTTGTTGTTACTGTTTGTTTTGTTTCATAATGTGGAAACATTTCATTTCCATGGAGTCAAATAATTTTGCTTCAGCTTGATAAATAATTTTATTTCTACTTTCCAGTGTATTTAGTTTTCTCCACTGAGATTACCTTTATATGCATATCCATATGCAATTATATTTACTCACTTAATGTTACAAAATAAAATCTGTATCATGTGGGAGTACCATTAATATTTACAAAAAACAAAAGATCGACGTTTGAAATTCTTATTTATTTGTTTCTCTTTATTAAATATTTTTCCTTTAGAAAATGATAATGTTTCAACATTATTTGAATAAAATTGAAAGGTCAGAATGACTTCCTTAATGAGTCACAATTTTGTCTGAGTAAAAACTTCATCTACATACAATCAATTACAAAGATAATTGCTATATTAAAAAATGGACATTTTACCACAAAAATTATTTAGTATAGGGTTTAAAACTTTCCATAGTTGTGAATATGTTTCCATTAGGTGGCACTATTTGGGGGACATTTTTCTTAGAATTAGACATATATGAGTAACACTTCTGTGTTTATTGACAATGACAAATACTTTCTTTGTGAGTCTGGATGTAAACCTACTAGCAATGTCTACAAAACTTTCAGACTAATACATAACTGGGCTCTAATCCATAGCTAGGAGTCCTACAAAGCATTGCAATGTGAATAATAGAGCAAAGTGACAAATTCCCCCTTCATGCTCTAGAACTGTGGACTGAGCTCTCTCAGCGTGTTTTACAGCTGAATGTCAATCTGGGCAATTACAGTAAAAGATACACCACATACTTCTCTAAGAAGTGACTTGGTTTGCTTGAACCAGTTGACAGCAATCACCATTAGTCTCTGAACAGGAAGAAGTCCAGAGATAAAAGGCAAAGGATGTGCCTGCATTAAAATAAGATGTAGCAAATACATGCTGCCTTTATTTTAATTAGTGGATTTGCAGCAGTACAAGTTTCAGACAAGACTGTGAAAGCAAATCAAGTCCCCTTGGCCTTGATATCAGTATTTAGATTGATAGTTCTTGCTAAAGTCTGTCACAACATCTTCATTGACATTTCTAGCCATCTTAGAAACATTAAAGGTATCAGGAGTTTCTAGTTTCATGTCTGGAATAACCTCGTGAGGTCAGCCTGTCAATAGTAGGTCTAACCCTGATGTTAGATGAGGTTGCAGGGGACTCGTACTTCACAGAGGCATCTCCAGACACAGAAACAAAGCAGAGTAATTATGTATTAAAACTGATATAGTCACTAGCAATTATTTGTTTTGTTGTTATTTTTAATCACACACTTCCCTGTACTCCTTTGGAGATGTGCTTCTGTCCTAGTCTGACATTAGAGACGAGGAGAGAGAGAGAGAGAGAGAAAGAAAATATGCCTGACCAAAGTGGAGGAAATAAACACCATTAAGTGAAATTATTGTATACCTCTGCAGATTTGTTAGCTATTACTCTTGCTTTCCCTACTTACAGAATATTATTTTTTTATCATGTTTTCTAAAAGGATCTTGGTGGTCCTTATGCCATGTTCAGTTCTCTGCTGGAGATGTTCAGCACATTTTCTATTTCTCAAGGCATTAATTTACCTTATATTGAAGAATACTTTAATGAGGATCATGCACATTACACTAGCAGTAAACCTTAGAAATGGTTTCTCATTTTTCCACAGCTATTTTTAATTTTCTTACATGGATGACTTGAACACTTGTACCTTTCTGTAAAAAAAAAAAATATTTTTTATCCATCTGAAAAACCAAATGACTGATGGTGGGGGGGGGGGGGGGGGGGGGGGGGGGGGGGGGGGGGGGGGGAGGGGCGGGGAAACAAATTACCCCTACTCAGTGCCCCTTTTTGTGTGTGTATGTGTCACTATCGGTCACATCCTGACTTTCCTGTTCCTCTGCCTTATCTCTTTCAGTTGCAAGGAACTAAAAAAACCAAATCAAACCAAAAGAACAACCCTCCCTTCTATTCTTAAACTTGAATGTCACCATTCAAGCAAGTGCAGAACTACCATTTTGTTATTGTTCTGACAATAGACGACAATGTCAGGTCAAAGGCAAAATTCAGGAAAAGAGTATATGTTCTTTTTTTATGTTCCCCCCAAATGTTCTTGAATTACGTTTTGTGCTACTTGGTCAATAATGATAGCAAACACAGGTCTTCATCTGAGAAAATACCACAGAATAAGCATTTTCTGCTGGATAAAATTTTGTTGCAGGTTTTTATAGTGACTGTTAGAGACAAAGTTGAGCAGAACATACTGGTTTTGTTTCTGCACTAGAGGTTTGAATTATCCAGCTGCCTCCAACAAGTACTCTGGTCCTGGTATCTCGCACTGTTAAGTCCTGAAGACTTGGAATTTTTTCTTGCCGAGATGCAGAATCATGAGAATGTGGTAGGTGGAGCTGATCCTTTTGAGGCTTCTGTGCTGTTCTTTCGGAGTTTGAGTATGTATGAATTTAGGATTACAGTTCCTCTTTGCTATACTGACCCTTAACACAATTACTTTTCTCTGTGTATTAAACCCCACCTCCAAAATGATAGGGACCATTTCCTATCTCCTTTCTGCTCTTTGGGTCCAGTGCCTTATTCCTTTCCAATGTGAAATGTGTGGTAAAATAAGACCTCCTTAGTGGCACCTAGGAACCCAAATTTTCCCTCTGCTAATGACAGAATTCTTAACAGGCTAGCTGAACCACTTCAGAAGATTTCTGAAGAGAAACACTCTGTGGCAGGGACTCAAAGGAATAATCAGCCTTAGAAAATGTTTTTATTCCTATTAAATATGCCAAGGTAAGTAAACAGATTTGAATGGAGGTGTTTGCAGCAAGTATACTCAGTGCTCTAGGCTGATAGTTTTCATGGCCTAAATTCCACTCTCGGTGCAGCCCAGACAACTTTACAGGCTTTGTATCTTAATTAAATCTTTCTAATAATTCAGAGCATTTTTAACTCCCACTTTACATTTGTTCACTTGCTAACACGTGCTGTATATATGCTTTAGATCCTAGAATCACATTATGGTAAAGAATGGTTTGGAACTTTAAAACTCAATTTAACTACCATTGTAAGTATTTTATTTTTTTATTTCCAAATAAAACATATTGGCTGATACTTTATTGTAAATAACCTAGCTATTCAATTCAGGAGCCTTACTGAAAATAAAATAATCTTGATAACAAAGCTTATTTACAAAGTTAAAATAAAATATTGAGTGGTTTTTACTTTTACTAATGTAACTTCATCTATCTGCATAGTAATTCAACAATGCTAAGTTCTATTGTCCATTTGTAAGTCGATACTGTTACATAGTACAAACAGATGTAAATTAGTTTATAAAAACACCTAGGAACAACTGTAGCAGCAGATTGCTTGTAAGTAATAGGCAAGATTATGAAATTCAGATTACAATAAAATGCGATATCTTCATGTGCTAGCACAAATAAAAATATATGTATCCATGGACAAAGTGCGAAATGGATCAAATTAAGATAATGCCAAAATAAATAGACTCAATATTATGTTAATATTAAAGAACTTTGCGAGTACCGTGATCCTGCCAAAGAATTTTAATGTGTCTTCTATCTCTACTAGTGATGTTACTAGCAAAGAAATAGTTTGAAAGTCTAAGCAGTTTTCTTTAAATACAAAAATATTTGCAGCATATTAAAAAAACAACCAAAAACCAAAAAATCAAAACCTATGCAATGAAAAGATGGAATATCTGTTGTCGCGAGCAGAGCAAAACCTGAATCCACATTTCGCGTGTAAAAAATTTGCAAATATGAGACTATTTTATTTAGTAAAGCCAAGGAATTACATTGTAATAGAAACAACAACATAACCTTAACTATAACAGCACAAATGTCACTTCTTTGATGAGGCAGAATTGTCTGCTGTTTTTCTAATCTCTAGAGACATGATTCTATAACAAAATAAAATAAAATAAATACAGAAAAAGTAAACCTAGAAAATACACAAGAAACAGCCTGATGGAGGTATTCTTTCCCCCTCCCCCTTTCTAAAGGACATTCTGCCAATCCAAATTAGGTTAAATAAGATTTAAAATTTGTTCAGTCTCTATTAACAACCTAGTAAAAGATATTCATGGAGAGAAATGTGATTAACTGGTTGAAAGATATAACAAATTGTGAAAAAAGAATGGATCATCAGACAAGCGCTGGTGTGTTTGACTGAAATCAGTTTGACTGTTGTCCAAGGGAAAATTTTGGAGGAGATCAGGGGACAATTAGACTTTTGTGCTGGTTTTGAAGTATATATAGAGTTGATTTCAAACCGGCTTTTTAATTCAGCCAGAGAGAAGTGTTTATTGCAGCCCCTGTAAAGGGACCAGCCCTGTTGAGTCTATGAGTCTTTTATACATTGTGACTAGCATTACAATGACTGACGCAACACGGTAAGTAAAAAAATAAAGTTCCCCTTCTCCCTCGGTCCCCCACCTCCCTCTCCAGCAGATCAATATGCTTGAAGAAAATGTCACAGACTCCATTGAAGGTAATAGGTTTAGATCACCATTACATTTTCTATTCAATGAACTGAGTCTGGTCCATTTCAGTTGGAAAATTCACCTGTTTGAAAAGATTCATTTTCTTCAATGCAGTAGAATATAACAGAGGAGCAGTGATGTCTGTCGTAGATAGATATAAAAATGTATATGTGTGTATATATATATAACACACACACGCATACATATGTATACATATATATATGGTTCATGTGCATATATATTTGTATATGTATATAAACCATATGTATACACATCTGTAGTTCGTCTGCTCATCTATATATAAAGAATAGCAAAATAGGGAGAGTAAGAAAGAAGGAGTATAAAGGAGGCTTAGACAACTCTAATTAAAATACATTATTGATATACATTACAAATCAAGCTCTTCTTTCTTCATAGTTCTGCCTTCAAGCTGTGACCTTAAAAGGTGGTTTTCCAGGCTCAGAACCAGTGCTCTGAAGCCAAAATATTGAATATTTTACCAAGAATTTAAAGTGAGGGCTAGACCTTTTCTGTCTTTTTCTTTTCTTTTTCTTTTTTTTCTTTTTTCTTTTTTTCTTTTTCTTTTTCTTTTTCTTTTCTTTTCTTTTTCTTTTTCTTTTTTTTTTCTTTTTCTTTTTCTTTTTCTTTCTTTCTTTTTTCTTTTTTTTTCTTTTTTTCTCTTTTTCTTTTTCTTTTTCTTTTTTCTTTTTCTGCTTGTTTCTTGTGTAGGGTAAGACTCTTTGATAGGATTATCCAACCTCTTCTATGTGTGTAATAAAACAAACAGTTTTACAGACCAGCTTTATATAATATATAGGAAAAAAATGTGTCGAAGAAAAAAGACGAGAAACGGATTTGGGTTTATTTTCCAAATTTTGAGACCTTGCTCAATTAGACTCTCTACTTCCTGCATAACACAACTTTTAGCCTTTTGTATATGTTTTCATATTTTCCAAGGAAGCTTGCACTTCTGATGTGAGATACCCATGGCAGAGGATCTAAAGAATTCTTATGAAGCTTTTCCAGTATTTCTCAACTGCTCAAAATCGCAGATGTACTGTTGGAGTATGTATGACTCCTAGACTTTTCAGGGTTTCTCTGCTGGATGAAAGCGTGCCTTCCTATCTAACTTTTTTCCCCTGAGAGGGTATGTGTAACTTGCAATTAAATTATCCAATCACTATTCTCTTTTTGTACTTTCTTTTTA